>NC_041347.1:22207707-22490207 GCF_004354835.1 Perca flavescens
GGTGCATTAAGAGCCATCACCATTCCCCAATAGGATGTTAGGCTGATTAGCACTGCCACAGCATTTGTTTTTTTTACAAACATTTTTTAAATTAGACCTGCTTTTTTTCCCTTTCCCAAATAATACCTACAGCCTGTACTCCTTGGAGAACTGGTACACAAATCGAAAAGGGAAGTGCTTAAATTCCTCCATATGCTCTCCTGGAAGTAGCATGGTCTGTTTGGCATCCTTTACAACTAATTCTGACTGAGTGTATCGACTGCCAGTCTCACGCACCTGTAAAACTGAGAGACAGCTTTGAAAGGCCTGATGTGTGCCTTTTTTTTTACTCTGCAGCTACATACTCAGAGTCTATGATGGTTGACTAGGAGCCCTTTCAAGCCTCACTGACTTTTTACAACATCCTATAATCACATACCAAAATGGACAGCCTGAAGGAGCAACAGAATGAGGTGCCACTATTCTGCACCGGGCAGAGCAAGATGAAACAAATCAGTCTGAACTGTTATTAAGCTCTAGTTGATTCATCAAATACAGCTGCAAGTTATTTTATAGGCTTTCCATGTTGTGAATTCACAGCAGAAAATTAAGAACTCTTCTTTCAAAAAAAAAAAAAAGCTAAGCTCTTAGACCAAGTTTTATATCTTTGGGCATTATCATATTCTAGCAGCAGAGAAAGACCCTACCAGTCATTCTCAGGATTTCTCCTGCTTGTGGCTCTGCATTTACTCACAGTCTATAAAGTGAATCACAGAACCAAAAGGAATTGTAGCATCATTTTGTGGATTGAAAATAAAAGGGAGAATTCTTTTCAGATGATCTTGCTCAACTATTTTTGTAAGGAATTCTTCTGTGGTATCATTTAACGTGACTAAGCTGAAAACAGTTCCAGCTTTAGCATCCAGCATGCTAATGATCCCCCATTAATGTCATCCTACTGGAAACCTTCCCATCCCTCCTGTCTACAGTATTATCACAAGTGCTGCAATAATAATATCATTCTATTCACTCCCATAAAATGTAGGCCTGAAACCAAAATCTGATGAGTTCTATGTTACTTTGTATCATACTAGTTCGAGGCACAAGCAACTCTAATTTACAACACGACACCCTCCCATCGTCTGGTAAAGGACAATAAATCACAAACACCCTGTAGCTAAATGCTAACTTTTCAACTGAAATCACGTTCTCCCACCAACAGCTGGATGTATCACAACATTAGGACACTCTGTTTCCCAGTGAAAACGAGAAATTCCTTTACTTTTATCTCCACCATTTTTTTTTGCTTGGTCTTCTACGACGATGTCAGATGTGTCTGGATTTTGTTGAGGAGGCATTCAATTTAAAACCACACATTGAAGAAATATATAACACTGCTGCAACCTCTCAGAGGTCATTGGAATTACAGTGGCGATGTGGGGGCAAATGGCAGACAAGTGATAGCTTACACGTTCAGTTTAATTTAAAAGCACTAATTTACAATGGAAAAGTCTTTTTAGTCATTTTTTGAGAAACTATGTAGAAACATGCTGTGTGGAAACCCCGTTAAGTAAAAGCTTATAGTAAATATGACAAAAGTATCACATCAGAAGTAACTCCAATTATACTTTCCGAAAATTATCAAACTTTATGTCCTATGCCTCATCAACTTTTTCTCTGAAAGGGCCTTGTTCAGAGAGACCTGTTTCCTGTCCAGTGTTGCTGTTCTTGGCAGCGTCGTGCAGATGGGACTGATTTCTGACAGACCACACACCATTTTAAAGAGTGGATGGCGTTTATTTTTATGGAGGGGCTAGCACATACCTCTCAAATGGGTCAAGATATTTGCACAAATTAAGTTACCTATACATTTAGTGTTCCACCCTTTCTTCTCTGCCACCCCACCCTTTCTGAAATGAATAAATACATGAATGACCATGGTTCTGATCAGTTTTAGGGCACAACCTTGACACGATGATAGGTTCTTAGAGGTTTGCAGCTGGTGTATGTGCAGAGCTACGTGAAATCAAACAGGATATCATTAAGGCAATGTCCTGAAAGACAGCACATGTGTTCAACACACGTGACTCTGTGTGTGTGTCTGTGTGTGTACATGTCTGGATGGTTGTACTATACTATAGCACAGCAGCAATCAACATGGCAGAGGCATGTTTCCTGGCTCTCACTGCGATGGTGCAGCTGTTGATTCAGCTGGATTGTGTGCGTTTGGGAGGGGGACACAGAGGGCTGTTGGAGGGTGGGGGGTGAAAAGAGACCGACCGAAGGAACAGCATGGTCTGAACCATCCCCACGAGGCTCAACAGTCATAACTGAGTTCATGTTAACGACCCGAGTGCTAACTCGCAGCTAAAGCCCCATTCCACTTCGGACTAATACGAACATGTGCATGGTTACGAAAGAGCAACACACATTAGTAGAAGGTCACTTCTGTATAAACACCTACTGTTGAAATGCATTATACAAGGTACATAATTCACACGATACATGATTAACTAATTTAGGCTGCTTAAGAAACCCAAACATTTGTTCATATGTGGTTTGATGGCACTCATACTGACCTACAGTAGTTATTTTTAGTTTACCGTATTGAGTAGTTTTGTTGAGTATTTTGTATTTTTCAAGTAGTTTTTAAAATCGTTAATTTAAAATATACTCGATTACGTTTTGAGTGAAGTATTGTATTTTGCTACATTACAAATCCCATCCGTTACGGAGTAAAAAAAAAAAAAAAAAAAAAAAAACTTAGACCAACAAAAATTGAAAGGAGATGAATGATCAGCATCTAGGCCGGGCCTGGATTGGCTAATCTGGAGCACCAGGAGAATTCCCGGTGGGCCGGTCTGGTTTTCTGGTTGTGAAAGCCAGGTTGAAATCATAATCCTAGTTGAATATCATAGATGCTGTCTCTAGGCTGCCTGCACTTGCAGCCCACTTTCTGTATTTACAGTATTTATTTTTTCTTGCAGCCCACCGTTCTCTATATTCATGCAGCCAACTCGCAGAGTGCAGCCTGGTTAATGATGACGTATTTGTGTTTTGAGTCCTCCGACAGCGGCACCTTGCTAAAACAACTAGGCTAACAAACCATCCGCATACACTTCAGTTACTGGTGCTTGTTGGAGGATGCCACCGCGAGCAAAAATAAGCGGTTTTAAATGGGTAATAGAAAGTGCAAAACGGCACTCAAAAAGGTGACCACTTAAAAAGGAGAGCTCTAGAAAGTGACGCAGCCATATTAACTATCTTTTTTTAGCGAAACACCAAACGAAGACGGTGAGACGGGTAAGCTAAGTTAGGAGGCGTGTAGGATGCTAGCGGTCTTGCAAAACAATACAACGTTGCCTGCAAACCAGCGTTTATGTTTATGAATCAAACTTGTTCTTGTAGCTCTGCAGCAGCAGCTACTAGTCCAGTTTGTTGCTAACAGTGACAATGAAGAGCCAGTAACGTTACCAAGCACCATCTATATGAGCCTATAAATCCAGTTTGGGCAGGTAGGGTTGCTCATTGACTGAATATTATAAGAATTAATAAGAGTGTGGTGTAGACCTGCTCTATATGAAAAATGCCCTGGAATAATTAATGATGCCACATGATTCGGCACTACCATAATGAAACTGACTTGACCAGAAAGCTTTGTAAAAAGGAGAGATTTGTGCTGAGAATCATGACAATTTATAAAATGTGATTTAGTGTCAGAAGCAGAGCCAGTAGTGTGCATTAGGGATAGCTGCTGTCAGTGTGGAAGGTACATATAATGTAAGCGGTTGTATCACAGTGTGTGAACAAGCAAACATGATCAGATTAGTTACAATACAATCATTTTTTTGCCCAAATATTACTTGTGATTCATTATGCCTTTATCCTTGAAATTATGATAGTAAATACACAAAGCCCACGACTGAGGGAAGAGAAAGTTATATGAAATATTATTCAAAGGAAAAAATGTATTATGGTGTCATTAGAAAGTGCTATACAATGTAGCCTGTTCTTTATTTAATTTCAAGTTTTGGATATCTGTGATTACTTATTTTCACAGAAAATAGATTCTGATATTGTTGAACATCATTGGGTTGTTGTTAAGATGTTAACTTTTCTTATAAATCTACATTGTGAAGCAACACTTGGAAATAGTAATATTTTACAAAAAAATACACTGAATTACAAGGCTGTAGAGAACAGGGCATTATTGCAGACTTATATACTAAGTTTTTGATTACATTTTTCGTGAAGTAAAGTGGGCTGAAAATGAGTCCCACTCAGGCCCTGATCTAGGCTGCCTACCAGGCACCAAGTCTTTCAGTAGGAGATTAAAAATTAGATAGAGGAGGATCAGGCAAGCGCCGACAGTTCAGAGACCCTAACCCTTTTTTTTAAATGTATCTAAGTTAAAGTACATTTTAAATGAACTACTTATTACTTTTACGTGAGTAATTTTTCAGATAGGTAATTTTACTTGTACTTGAGTAATATTTCATCAAAGTATTGGTACTTTTACTTGTACAATATTTTAGTACTTTTTCCACCTCTGGTTATTTCAACATCTTACAATGTTATGCCAACCAAATATTTCATCTTGACAGTCTTCACTTTTTCTACTTTCCCTGTGTCAGCGCAGTGAAATACAAGATGCTGCAGTGCTATATTAAAATGAATTACGCCTGGCCTGTGATCTGAGTGCCCTGGCACTTATACATCACGCCTGGCATTATTTACAAAGCCACACTCTTGGGAAGGAGCGATGGAAGGGGGATCAGGGAGAACTGCAAGGGGTTCAAAGGCATCTCTCAACTCAAATCCACTCCAAGCTCTTCTGTGGTGCACAGTTATCGTCTCAACCAGCCGAGCTTCTCGGCTCTCTGCTGTGCCACGGCTCAACTTCTGCACAGCTCTCCAAACAGCTTAGTGATCTGGTGCCATGATTTGACACTCCAACAGTTCTCAGTCAAAAACCTTCACTGCACAACAGTGTGATGAACTGTTCACTCACTCACGCATGCTTCAAGCAATATATTTGCAGAAAAGTCCCCTTGTTATGCCAGACTGATGACAAAAGGCACAATAGGGGTTTAATGAAATGTGAAAATGAAATAACAGCAGGAGGAAAGAGCAGGAGGCAGAGATAGGAGACCAAAACAAAGATTGAAAATAAAGAGGGACATGAAGTTGGCGAGATTCCCCCCATGTGAGCTGCAGGGACTTGAACAAGGCTAATTTCCCAGCTGTGGCACCCTCCTGTGGTCCCACTTTGTCTGCTATGCTCTTTCCTTTTTCATTGACTACATGGAGAGAGTGGACTGTTTGCTCTCTATTACAAAATGTTTCTGTGGACTCAAAGGAAGTCCAGCAGACAGTGAGTAAGAGGGTTTGATCAACCACAGCCACCGGGCCTGGGGATATAGTGCGGGGGTGGACCATTTTATGTTGCACTCTTAAGCAACTGAACTCTAAATCTCACTGCCAAGGCAACTGCAAAATCTCATTCCCAAAGCATAATATGTAAAAGCGTGTGCGTCAAAAATGACCTCACGTGAGAGAGAGAGTTGCTACGCATGTACTTTATTAGTCTCACTGAGTATGTGTAGTAGATGGGTGTGTTAGACCGGCAGGGAAAAGTCCAACTAAGAGTTTCCATTTTCATCAACTTCAAGGTATTTTACACACCTCATCCATATTCTTTCAACAATACGGTTCTCAGTGTTACTCAACGTTTATTTTCCTGACTTTAATTGGGCATGTATGGTGATCACGCTATCAGAGGGAAACTATACAGAGTTATCCAAACAGAAATTCTACAATAAAAACATGACTTTAGCACTCCTCTACTGCTCTTCACCAGCCTGCCAACCCAAACAGCTGCACACCAATTTCTAATTGACAATTTAACCTCTAGTAACCACAGTTTCTTTGAACGAGCTGTGACAATATTCAAGCCAGAGACTTAAAAAACCTGTCACCCACAGTCATATTTTGTCAGAGTAGCTTTGTGGAGTGAGCTAGACACTTCTTAAACATTACACTTATATCCAAACTAAAAGAGGTGGAGACAGATCTACAGTGTATCTAGAGTCCTTGTTAAGATTCCAAGGAGGAGAATCTTAAGATGCCTGGTTTGCATTACTTGGTTTTTAAAAACTGCTTCAGGGACAGTTAAATTGCCTCCTTCTTTGACATGAAACTCAGCTTCCTAACCTCCAAAACGGATGGAGCAAGTTTTAACATCAGGAAACTGGATTTTAAAACAAGGATGAATTCCCTCAAGATAATGAAAGAGAACATCACAATTAATTAGACACCGTCTGTGAACATTGAATCAGCAGTTAACTTTGATTGTTGAAAATGTGATTTTCAGTGCCATGCGATTGGTTTTCTCTTGACACACACACACACACACACACACACACACACACACTTATGCGATTGGTTGTTATTGCGCTGTCAAGAAATGTAAATGATGTAAATGTATATAGCATATACCGGTAATTGACAGTTTCTAACTCTTATTGGAGAAATGTTCTATCAGATCAGTTTTTTTATATCACTTATGTCACCCAGCCCTGGTCAGGATTAGCTGTAAAAGTCCCTGTAACGTCATTAATGAATGTTCGGAAATTATTTTATTGTTGAGACATGGAGCCTTTAATAGATCATTGCTTTAAAAACACTAATCCTTGTAGTTGGAGCTTATATACAAAGACCATTAATTAATAGAAATGCCTGTTTAAACTCTACAGTGACTCTTTAACAACACATAGGGTCACACTTGACTGATCAATGAGCACCAGTGACACAATGTGAGCAAGTTGTAATGAGAAAAGAAAACCTATTCAAGACTATTTGAGATCACTGAGGCAAATCCTTGTTTTATTGGATGAAATGAAGCTTCTAAGCATTAACTAATTAAATCAGTGACAAAGAAAAGTTAGTGAGGCAGAGCTGGATGGAGCAGGCCTGTGTTTAACCTCTCCCTCATTTTAAACTAAAGAGATGATCTGGTGTATTATCATCTATTATGTAGTGAGAAAAGCCCAAAGTGTTGTGTCAGCTGTGTTACAGGATTAGAGCCCTGGAGTGATTCAACGTCAGTGTCGTTCTGTTGTTTTTGTTTGTTTTGATTTGTAATTACGAGTGACTAGAGCACCTGACATCTGCTCCATTAACCGAGAGAAATGCTGCTCAGTGGGCTTGAACGCAACTCCAAGACAAAGCCAACACTATCCAAGTGCAGACTACACACTCACCTTCTGAAAGAAATCCTCCCCTCCGTTGACTCTCCCCTCAGAGGCAGCTAGAGTGAGACAGAGAAAGAAAATAAATAAATTAATAAAACCACACAGAGCTAGCTCAGTGTTTTGTAACCTTAACACAGCCAAAGCACACACAGATTATCCAGTCTCCTCAAAATGTTGTGGTATCTTCACTCAGCAGTGTTTATGGTGGATCTCCATTTCTTTGGATATAGTGTTTGGCACAGCGACTGATACTGCTCATATGCAGGAATGGAAGAAAATGTTCTTAGTAATTTTGTATAATCCTAAAGATGGATACAGCTTCCATGTAACAAATTGATGGATACAGTGAAAATATGTGGGCACTTCACAGTAGCCCGTTAACCTTTAGTGAACTGGGCTCCCGTGGGTGGCCGCTACGGTGTACGCTAGCAATGAGGTCATCGAGTTATGGGACGTCCGGTCCGAAACTGATAACTAGTGGTGGGGACAGTGTATTTACCCACAATGGCCGCGGGACATTGTTGTTTACATGATCCTGTTTGAATCAATCTAAAATAAAAACCATAACAGCTAGAGCATAAGGTAAGATAAGAAAAACTTTATTGTCTGTCCTGAGTGACATTAATTTGTCTTTGACAGGGCAGGCTCAAATGACATAAAATGTAAAAATACATACAGAAACAGTGTAATAACAAAAACAAACAAAAACAATTATTTATTATTTTTGCAGCATCTCAAAAACTAAAAAAAGTTAAATAACGTATGGAGTCTTAAGGAAAATTGTTTCTACATTTAGAAATCTTTTGGATTATAATTTTATTTTATTATTTAGTAAAAATTTATGAAAACACGTCCACTTTTTTTTATTTACGACACAATTTGAATACTTGTATTAATCATTATGGTTTATTGACTTACATAACCTTTTAGCTTAGCTGGTACCGATTCTAGGGATATGAAGCATTTGAAGATTACTCCAAGAAATGACATCACAATAAGCAAACACCACTGAAGCGGTGGCAGACCAAATCTGTTGCAGAGTTTAAAGGGTTAATGGAGTATTTCATACTACACTTGGGTCAACTGGTGCATGTATCACACTTTTTAAAAGGCTTTCCCACTTTTGAAATTCATCCGTCAGCATAAAGTAGACTTCCGCCATTGGGGACTACAGCACTGTACATGAAAACTTAACTGCCCCAAATCACCAGTAAATAAATAAGCACTAGGAGAGCCCCGGTGTTTTAAAGTAATTTTCAACTGAAAATGCCAAGAAACTCAGCTGATACAGTAAACCGGATAGAAACAGAGGGCCAACCACCAAAGCAAATCAGACCTGTAGTCGCTCCAACACATCTACAAGTCCTTCAAACTCTGGCTGCTCTGTTGATGCAAAATAAATATCTGCTCTCCAAGGAGAATTGTCATGTTCCTCTGTCATTTGGTAGTACAGGGAAGGTTTAATAATGCATTACAGCCAGCATTCTCGAGATGATCTGTTGCTGTCTGTGCAAATCTGGGTCAGAAGCAGCAGCAGAGTCAATGTAAGCTCAGGTCAGGCATAAAATGTTGGCTTCCAGAACGATGTTATGATAAAAAATACAAGTCCTGCTGAATTTCATCTGCAGAAGATAATGAGTTTGTCAGAATTAATGGTTTAACTATATCGAATTTAGTTGATTAAGGAGCTTTAATTGATCAACTGCCATGCTTCGCTCGTTTGCAAGCCATGATGTCTCTTTCTCATGGGGGGTCCAAATTCTCTGGGCAGGCAAAGCAGACAAAGGGGAGGTAACCTTTCCCCTTACGATGTCATAAAGGGAAGATTCCAGATTGGCCCATCTGAGCTTTCATTTTCTCAAAGGCAGAGCAGGATACCCAGGGCTCGGTTTACACCTATTGCCATTTCTAGCCACTGCGGGACCATAGGCAGACTGGGGAAACTCAATGTTAAAAAACCTCAAAATGAAATTGTCATGCTATGGAACCTTTAAGCAAAAAAGGCAATAACTCTCTGGTTCCAGCTATTGTAAGAATTATGTGGATTATTTTTGTCTTATATGACAGGAAATTATATATTAATATATTTTTCTTTTGGACTGTTGAGGCAAAACAAGCTATTTCAAGACATCTCTTTGGGCCTTAGGAAGTTTTGATGGGCATTTGTTCCTAATGTTATATTTTATTGACCAAATGATTAATGAAGATAGTGGTTAGTTGCAGCCCTATACACGATACTGCAATAAAATATTCTTCGCAAACCCCATGGTGAATTAGAAAACTAAAGAGTTTTTTGTGTACTGTGAACATATCAGTACGTAAATATCAGTTTATGGAGGGAAAAGGAGATTCAGTTACTATGGTAACTGAGTCTGTGAACCTAACCTGGTCGGGAGCAGGTTTTCTTCAATAAACCTCAAGTTTCTCTCAGTCTCCTCCCTCCCTGACACAGCACGCTTTCATTTCCTCATTCATTCATTCATTCATTCATTCAGTCTGTATCAGGCACATTTTAGCGCAGTTTGTTATCTGCATGAATAATAATAATAAAAAAATTGTTTATGTTAGGCAGATTATAAAACGTTTTTTTCTCAAATATTGCATGTCCTTCTGTTGACGATCCCGTTGATGAAAAAGCTGTATTACTTCACAGAGAGTTTACATCGGGAGATGATATTGAGTCCCGACTAGATGTATTTTCATTTCCAGACAACCAAGAGGTATTTTCTTCACAGTCGATCAGATAGGTAGATACCTTATCCGTCCTCATATCACTAACATCCACCATTGATGAAATGCTTTTACATCCCAGCAGATTCTTTGTGTCGCATTATGTTTTTTGCAAACGACAGTTTTCTTTACAACATTGGTGAAGCGGATCATATTAGTAAAGCCACTGTATGCAGAGCCGTCAGAAAAGTGACGTTCCTTGCTCTGAAACATTTTTTTTTTTTTTTAAACGTTTTTGTAGTGTTCCCTGGACACAAACCAGTGAGAGCAATTAAAAAGAATTAAATTATTATAAATTATATTTCTGTTAATGATCATGGTGCTGCAGGCTCAGAATGGGATTAGTAGTAGGCTAGCTTACTTTTTCACCCGCAGGATTGCACCTAAATTAAATTATAGGTGTAATACCATTCCAGTTTTCACCAGTAATATTATAGGTTACTTGTGATTAAATATGAAATTAATACACTGTAAATGTTTACGCACTGACTCAAGCAGCAATTTTCTCCCAGTCCAATTCTCTCTTTTGCAGCAGCCACTATGTTGCTTTTTTTTTTTTTTTTAAACGAAATACATGTTCAAACTCGCTTGTGCGCATGAGTATTGCCGCCGACCAGTTTGTTTGTGGTTGTTGCCATGGTGAATCCTAGTATCATGGCTCTATTCATGCTGCCTTTTTATTGTGGTGGTGCACGCGCTTAACTCGAGGTCAACCTACTCAGAGTTCATTGAACCAACTCAAATCATCTGTTCTGGAACCGAAAACTCAAGACTTTCCCATCTCAGGGTAAATCAACTCAGCGATCAGGGTTAGACTCAGAGTTTGATAGTGATGGAGTTCTATAGTAGAAAATATCTTCAAAAATATAAAATCTGTTCCCCTTAAAAAGTAAATAATGGCTGCAGTGCACATGGTACTATGTGATGTAAAACCTGGGTGTAAAAGGCATTGTTATGACTTCACCTATCAACACCAAATCTCAGAGCACAACCACAGAAAATGAAAACCCTCACTAAACACTTTTCTACCGGACCTGACATTATGGCCTTTGATGATGCAATAATGCAGACACCATGAGCGTTTAACACATGCTTGTACATTCACAGGCTGCCCAGTAAACAAGTGCAGGCCACAGTTTATGAAGACATGGAGACTGGTCTGCCTTGGCTCAATGGGAAGTACATTTCAGACAAAATTTGTGTACATTAATTGCTCACCAACCCATTACACTGATAACAGATACATTCTGGCTACTCGCTGGCTCATCATTCAAAACCGGAATAGAGTAGAATAAAAGGAAATCTTAAGACAAAGAATAGAAACTGATAGCCAATGGAGGGTAAAACAATGCTTTAACAGCATTACAGAGTCACTGTTCATAAAGCGGTCACAGAGATGAAAGAAATACTCCTACCACCAACTATTACCAAATATCACTGTACTGCGTAGCCTCAGTTTGAACAAGACAATGTCTAATTCAATAATTCACCCATAGTCTATATCCACGACGTTCCACTTCCGGGATTGCTCGTTGCCGCTGGATAGGGCCGAGCATCGTTCAAAATCTTTCGATCCGGTGCCAATTTCGATACCTCAGTTTCGATGCCGGTTCCTTAACTTTTTTCGTTACCGTACGTTTTAAAATCCATTTCAACATCAACAAAAATACATTAAAACACAAAACTTTTATTTTCCACCTTAATTGTGAATAAAAACAGTTATCAAAATCTTCTGGTAACACTGCTCACTCAGAGTAACATTAATAAAACTGGTTGTGTTTTTGGAAAGGGGTGCGCCAGTCAGATACTCAGGATTGGTCTCAAAAAAAGAGAAACCTTTTTGCCACAACATGAACATATTATAAATAAACAAATTACATTGTGTACAGGCTAATACTGAACTAACTAAAATGCAAAGGAATGTAAACAAAGAATTTTTAGTGCAAACCGCATAACGACACAAACCTTTAACAAACTTGGTGACTGCCCTGTTGTCAACATTGAACTAATGGAGAACTAACTTAAGTGCGAAGGAATGTAACTGAATTGCCTTGTTGCTAAAAAGGTGCTGTAGAAATAAGGTTGCCTTGACTTACAACCTCAGCCTGTCAGTCAGTCACCACCAGGGCATAGAAACCACTGTTGCGCCTGCTTGCCTCAGAGGAAATGTAACGTCAACAGGACCGCAACTGCTTTCGCCTCGCCATTAATATCATACAGCAAATGCTGTCTGTATGTTTTGAAAAACTTCTGCGCGCACGTGTGTGTGTGTGTGTCGGAGCTCTGCTCTCTGTCAATACGCAGAGAGGAACGTTTTTGCTTTTGGACCCAAAATTTGGCACCGAAAGATTATTATTATTATTTTATTTTTTTAATACTCATAGGATCTGAGTATTTTCAGTTGGCGCCATAAAAGTATCGACGTTTGGTGCCAAGCCCTACCACTGGAAATTCCACCGGATGTCCCTATTTTCGGCTGGATGTCATTTACCTTCCGCTTTCTTTGTGTTGTAATTTTAAACTCTGGTCAATTTATGAGGACTATGGTTAACTGCTCCTCAGATCTCTGCAGGGTAAATCCAGACAGCTAGCTAGATTATCGGTTTTCTGTTGCACAACTAAAACAACCTTCTAACGTACACGTTCCACCAAATCCCTTCCTGCGGCTATTTTACAGTGGCACTGTGGCTCCGTCTGGTGCTTAGCGCTCCCCAAGCCAATTGTGATTGGTTTAAAGAAATGCCAATAAACCAGAAAGTTTTTTCCAATCCCGGAATGCTGTGTGGACTAGCCAGACCCTCCTCCGCAGCACTGTGGAGAAAGGTCTGGCAGTGCAAGACTAATTCATCCACAAAGTCAAGTGGAGAAACAGACTATCAGACCTATCCAGCGAGCTATGACACATCCAATTATGACAATGTTTAAATTACCGGCTTTGAAAACACAGTTGTCTAAAGAAAATTCATACTGTCGTGACTCCCATGGAAGAGTTACATTAGCAGATGGAAAGTGTCACAGATGGGGAAATAACAAAGTTGCTAAAGCAATGCTGGATGCCTCTTTAGCTGCTTCAAGTGCCTAAGGTTTTTGTTTAAAGTTATAGTAATTTACAGCTGGGCTGATGCTCACAGTGATGCACCCGGCGTGTGGCCAAATGCTGTGCATACATAGTGAATGAAGACAATAGAAATGGCACCCAGCTCGCCATAAACACTGATGTGGACTGAATTTAACACACTTTAAAGCTGAAAAGATTTTTTCTTTTAGTAATTCAACAGAAAATGAATCCATAATGATAATAATTTATTGGTTATATAAGTTATTGATAAAGTACCAAATACTTGCTGGTCATAGCTTCCCAAACTCAAACATTTGTTTCTTTTACTTTATCTCATACGAACGTAAAATTAGAGTTTTCTGTCAGACAATTTTGTTCTTAAGTGTTAAGATTTGGAATTTGAGCCATAGAAAGTGGACAGGCACATGTCATTATCTATGATTATAGGATATATATAAAAAAAGATCAATAAATGAACTGATGTTGAAAAAAACCCTAACTATAGCTCGAGACAATCTGTAATGCATTTACACAAAAGCAAATATTTGTTTAATCTCGCCTGATAGAAAGTATGAGTGTTTACATCCAATATTTAGTTTAGATAACATCCAGCTTTGAGTTAGAATGACTAAGAACAGCTCTGACTGAAGTGCTCGGTTCTTAGGTGGCCTGAAGTGATCCAAGTTCATGAAAGACCCCGTTAATGCGAACGTTTCCTGTAAAAAATAAGACAAACAAAAAGGATTGTAGCAACATCCAACGGACGAATATACGGACTGAAAAACTGTCTGGTAGGGGAAGCCAGTTGCTCTTTTTCTCTGTTCTTTTATCAACTAAACAAAAGTAAATCCCAAAGGTAAAGTCTCTGTCAGCAGCAAATTAATGAGACCGATAAAAAAAAAATAAAAAAAATATGAAAAGCCAATTAAAATGTCACTTACAAACATGCTATAATACTCTCCTCAGTGATGTTGAACTTTGGATTCTTTTGATCCCACAGTATATCCTACTACACGCTTCACATGAACCGTCATTTATTTGTAAACTTACTGGATGTGTAACAGAGGTCTCTTTTTATTCACAGAGAAAACATTTACTGAAAAGGAATAAAAAAAAATAAAAAAAAAACACTGCTGTAAGTCTGCCCATGTTGGGGGAACAGTGACTTTTATTTTATTGGCAAGAAAGTACAACTATTAAAGCTAGTAATTACACATCAAACACCACCAACTGGGCAGGTGTGTGCAGTTAGCATGATAACCATATTGTAATACTAGTTCAATAACACTACCATTCAAATCCCATTTCAGCTGCACCCAACAAGGCCTGAATGGAATTTTAAATTTAAAAGCACTTATCCATGAAAATCATATTTCCATAGAAACACTAAATTGCAAAGAATCACATGCAATCTCCTCTTCTCCTCCGCACGTGCACATAAAGAAGATGCAGTACTCTACATGCAGATTCTTTTGCAAATCTCCTTTAAGCAATTCATTTCAACATCAGCCTCTAGTGGGAGATGCAGGAGAGTCAGACAAATCACTTGTACATTATCAAATTGCAGCTCTTTCCTTTTTATTCCAATCAGCCCAGGAAGCCAATACATGAACAGAAACAGCACACCAGCTATACACCTTTGTCTGTGTGATACTATGTCAGCAGTATTAGATTTCCACATATTAATATTTAAGTCAAAACTCTGATGTCTGAGTCAAACAATAAGGTAAAATGACATGATTCAGCAGACAAAAAAACAACAACCTTGCACCAAAAGACAAACGCAAACAACTGCAGCAACATTTTTGGCATGTGAGTGCAGTGATCTGAAGGAATTTGATATGGAACATGAGTGAAAATATGAGCCATGTGCTGAGAGCCAAACATCCAGTTGGCACATGTGGTGTGTAAACCGGCCGTGGGAGAAGCCAGAGGAGAGATAGGAGGGGCGCAGCAGGGTGTCCTACGAGCTCTGGGATATATGGAGACCGATCGTTCTACTAACTACTTATTCTAAATCTGCACTGCTATAGGTAAATAAAAGAAAAAAGGAGTGGCTTTCTTAAAATACAAGAATGACAACATGTTTGACTTGAATTATTCTTAATTATTCTATAATTGAATAATAATTTTGCTACAAGGCAATAACTACTTGAGGCATTTGTAGCTACTTGGAGGGCTTCTTAGAGCAGACCAACTTTCTTCATTACAACAAGCACTAGCCTCGTTCAAGACATCAAGACCTCTGAATAGAAGGTGAAGTGTTGTGTTCACTGCTGGCAGTTTCCCTGGATGGAAAAACAACTGAGCCAATGAGAGCTTTGAAGGTGGGATTAAGAGAATGGATGTCATCATCCTCTGCCAGAGCCATAACAATGGTGACAAGCAAGAATGAGATCATCACTGCAACACAGGTTGTTGTAAAAGGAGTTACAGAAACAAAAACCCTTAAATCAGATTAGTTATTCGATTGACAGGACAGGCATTAAATATTGGGGCAAAAGACCACAAGTCTGAAAATAAGAAAGATCTAGGGGAAAGGAGTTAGAGTTGTGGAGAAAGAAGTGAGCTCAGCCCTCTGTAGCCCACTCCTCATGTCTGCTTGAGGCTATAGCAGCTTAAGGGCAGTACTCAACACAACACACCCAAATCTCAGACAGAACTATTGGGGGTTGAATTGCATGGTAATGTAGGCACCAGGTTTTGATAAGGAAGACAAATGCGTTCGAGCAAAAATAGCCCCCTCCCAAACAAAAACTTCATTTTGTGAAAACAAACAATTCAATCTGACATCATTTAAAAAAGGGCCGTGATGGTTTTGATTGTTTTAGTCTACTGACAACAAGTTGCATACATTTTGTAATTCCGGCTGCTCATTTTAGTAATTGTCGCCTTCAAGATCAACATCTTAGCTTTGAAAGTCAGCTGTTGACTGGCAATCTTGTCAATGCAGAAAACCACCAAAATCAAATATGACGACTCTCAGATTCACAGTCTATTCTTCACAAAATTCATATTTGCTTGATTTGCCAAAAACATAGGATCTTTTACATTCGTCTTGGTCCCTTTTCTCAAATAACTGACAGGCATTTTACTACAAAAATGCATAGCTCATGCCTCATTATTTAGATAACCATGAAACCTATTATTTTGTCTGTAAACCAAAAACCCTATTTAAATTATAGGCTTTCCTTGAGACTGAACGGTTGGAAGAGAGTTAAAGAGCACATCCATAGTTTAACTTTTTTTTTTTTAGCATTTAGCAGCTCTGATATATATTAAAGAGACTCAGTTTTATTTGTTTCTCAAGTGCGTAAATGATCTAATGGAGTTTTCTCGGCCCAGATTATACGAGGACAAAGCAGCGCTCCTCCCTTCCAGCACAGCGGACTGTAAAGGCATCACAGCTGAAAAATGACACAAGAACCCTAAGCACTGGTTACAGTTAATCAGATCCACACCTTCTAATTTCCTCCATGTAATTATTCAATGTATCTAATCACTGTCACTGCATGTGAAGAACAGAGAAGTTGCAGTGAAAGGCATAAAGACTCTAGTCTATGTAAAAGACTTGACGCTGGCAGATGGAACGGGGAATGGTATCTATTATTTTGTGGAGAGAAACCTTCTGGGAGATTCTGCTGTTTTGACACTGAAGGAATGTAAACAGTGTTGATTTCTACAGTTATGGCTTCAATCCTCCCAGAACAATCAAGCAAACAATAAGAGACAAAGGCCTTACAAAAAACAAATCAAAATGTTTTGTAATGAATATTTTCACTATTAGCTAGTTTCAGTCCTACACTATTCAGGTTGAATGGAAAGGTGGACCAATCCACAGTGACTTTTTCCATAACAAGAGGGCATATACTGTACCTCATAGCTCAGATGTAAGCTAATATCCATTTATTTTAAACACGGTATAAGTCATTCAATAACCACCATATAAATTACTTTAAACACCTGGTTAACCCAACATTTGTGTCATGAAAGAATTATTATGGAAAATACTTTATGTCAAAAGGGTTTCTATCAAGACAGGAGCTTTTTAGCTTACAAAAAGAAAAGCGAGCCCCTTAAGGCACCAGCTAAAATCTCTAAATTTGCAGAGCTGCTTAGACAAAATCCTCTGCACTGGCAATAATCACATGAAGACTTAAGGTGAAACCTGGGACATTCACAGAAAAGTCTACGCAAGCATTAAAATGAGAAAGGTTATACAACTCCTATGTCCCCTGGATAGAATTTCATAACAAATGACAACTCTAATCCAGGAAAGGTTTGACATCTCAGTCCACCTCACATGCCTTTACCAAAGTTAGACAGACACTATTAAAGCCAGACTTTTGTGCAAACCCTGGCTGAGAGCAGACTAGTTTGAAAGAACTACATTTTCCATATTATATGAAAAGAGTGGGAGAGCATGATGTTTTCACACCAGCTCTCCAATGTCCCTCCCCTCTAGTGCACGCAGCAGCTCTCAGCTGATTCAACATGGAGCTAACGAGAGGGCCTCAGGGATCAGTAGCAAAACACAAAATCACATGCAAGGCAACAACTCCACACTTGTGAATGCATGCATTTTTACTGTAATGTACAGATGGGATGTCTTTAGGCCTGACTAAAACAGGATCATTTTCTCAACCTAGATTTAGATCATTAGAGAAAGAAAATGTATGAATATTAAATAATCTACAAACATGCCATCTCCTTTAAAGTTTAGTTTTAAGATTTCTTTCCATGTAAAAGCCCCTATTGGAGATAAAAATGGTCTAATTAATCTGGGATCAGATTTTGTTCCCCTAAACACTAACTCAAAGTAACTGCACCTAGTGATAATGTCTAATGTAAAAGTGAAACAGACAAGTTGACTTATTATTAACAGCTCAATCAGTATGCATACATAGGCCTGTCACGATAACAAATTTTGCTGGACGATAAATTGTCCCAGAAATGATTGTCCCAGAAATGATTGCGATAAACGATAATATTGTCGTTGACAAACCATTTTCATCTAATATAATGATAATGGCATAATAATGCAGGTACACATTTTCAAAGATCAATAAACTTTTATTTCTAAAGAATATTTAACACTGGAACTGGAAGACATTTTAAATAAATATCGACAATAAATGAAAAACAACCAAAAACAATAATTAAAATGGACTCTCAGTCTCTGTTAACAAAAAATGCACTGGAATAAAAACCAAACACAATCAAAACGTTGACATTACCTGAAAACAGCATGTAGTTTCTTTTTAGCATTTCACATCACACTTTCAGTCATTATGACCACTACTATGGTCAGAAAAATAGTGCCAAAATATTAACAATAACGTCGCTTTCAACAGGCTTATCTGCTAATGTTAGCTACCGACCGTTAGCTTGAAACCATCCAGCAAATAGATGGTACCGTAGTCCGTAGGGTGCCGTTACCTGAAACCGGTGATTTAACGTCACCGCTCATTTCACACACAGTTTAACAACAAAACAAAATGCTGAGGGAACATTACTACGTTTTTCATGTTGGTTTTGAGCGGTACGCTAACCTGGAAAACGGTTTTAAAACAGTAACTGTTTTAAAACTAACATTAATACAGCGTGTCGGAGGAATACAGCGTTCGCCTGCAACGGGAGTCAAAGGCAGAGGGACCGTCACCGCAGTGTTCGGTAACGTTAGCTTCTTGTCTCATCTGGGGTCTGATAAACTGGAAATTCATCAAATTTAGTGTGCACAATGCTATTTTCCACTAAACTGTAGAAGTCATATTTCACGGGACCCGTGTGAGTGCAGATTTCATGTTGTGGCTTTCGTCGCCGTTTGTCACTTTGCCTAAGATTGAGCAAAGAGTAGGCCTATAGATTGAGTGATAAGTGTACTCGCCCTGTTGTTTATTTGGTTGCCATGACTTCGCGAGTGATGACGTCCTGTCACTGTTCCAGTTGCTCACCCTAAAGAGGAGAGAGAGCGGATGACAGTTCAGAGCAGACAGCTCTGCAGAGTCGTGTAATTACGACTTAATAACTTTTCATAAACCGCTGAGGGAGCTGTGGTGCGCCCTACATGTACATAGCGGAATCCTGTTGTGCGTCTGCCGTATTTCTGATACCGTCGTGGCAGACAGGGGCGTCGGACTGGTGGGGAAAAGGGGACTGAGTACCCAGGGCCCTCATGCGAGGAGGGCCCAAAAAGATGCTAGAATGAATAGCTGTGGATGTGGGGAGGGGCCCATAGAAAATGCCTTTCTACAGGGCCCAGAATGTTGTGCTATGCCCCTGGCGGCAGAGGAAAACAAACAAGCACGCAAACGGCAATTATCGCGGCCGGAAAAATGATCGCGCTCATTTTTATTTATCATGCGATTAATTGGTTTATTGACCATCGCGACAGGCCTATCCATACATAGTTGTGTTACGCATTCAGGGTGGGTAAAATGTATATAACTAGCAGTTTATCATATTTCCTGGAAGTTTAATGAGGATTTTGTTAAAGTCACTAGCTGGGAATGTCTAACTTTGGCTAATCAAGTGATTAAATACCTTACAAATTACTTCATCACATTGCAACAATTCTGATTCAATGATTTGCTGGCGACATTGCCTCTCAAACAGACAGATATTAAAAAGGAATAGCTACCTCTCTATAAATGGTGCAGCAAAATCTCTGACAGGTGGTAATGTCTCACAGTATACATTTTATATCATACACTTCTATTTTTCACACACAGAGTAATTTAAATCTAAAAAGGCTATTTGAAAGGTAAACACTGCATTCAGGACAATCAATAGCATTCAGTCAGGTTGTTATGCAGTAATGGGGGGCTGTTCTCATCAATCAAGCCTAAATGCCTCACTTCAAAAGACAGTGTATCATCTTGCAGATGACACACAGTTGGCAGTAATAGGGTTGACATCTAAATGAAAACAGAAAAAAGCCAACACTTAAGTTTCCCTGTGAACTGCTTTGGCATACGTTACACAAGTTGGCAACTAAATAAAAGACTCCAGTGCCTGAGAAACTCTTTAACTGCTTCTCCAAGACAACAGTGGTATCTAATCACCAAGTAAGGATCGGGGAAGTTTACAATTACAGCAGAAAGTGTGCTCACCCTGAGGTTTCAACACTGACTTCTTTATCATTGTTCAAAGAAAATTGGGGAGGTTATTAATATCTTTTGACAGACAAATATGCCTCCTTCTACAAATCCTGCTTTTGGGATAAAACTGGTATGCAATTTATCTATCATGTGAAATCACCCGTTAACCTTATAGCTGCTTTTTAAGATTTACTTTACACTTGCTATGGACACTTGGAAACTAGTGTGTTAACGATTTTGAATTCAATTTGATGTTATTTATTGTCAGCATTTTTTTTTTTAGCAATAGCCATTTAATATATTTACATTTTGTAATTACTTCTTGATATAATAGTTTTCATTGTTAGTGGTGTAGTCCGCCATTCCTGCACTGAGGGATTTACAGGAAACGACCAGGCATGTATGGTACATGACATGGTAATTGCGATTATTTTTGACTGACTTTTTTTTTTTTGGCTGCACTAAAACAGATACTCCCGTTGCTCTTGTGGTGGATTTCTGATAAAGCAGCTGCTCAACGAGTGTTTGCTTTAGTATAAAAGCACACATAGCCCTGTGTGTCACCAAATCAACTAGAACTGAAATCTTAAGGAATATACAGTAACTTGAAGCTTTGAAACCACAATCACTTCTCTAGCTTTGGTAAAGTTCATACTCACACAACTCAACACCTGTCAGCGTACTTATGTGCCGAGAAGAAGTCATCTTCTGTACTCAAAAACCGCTCCTCTCTCCTCTCAAGTCCTGCAGGGTTGCCAAGCAACTGTGTTATTTAATAAACGCACTAACTAGCATGTGCCACATGTTACTTTCCTGCAGACAAAAATGACAGCCTGCCAGAGAAACTAGACTCACCGACCCAAAGTTCACATGGATGGGAAGGTCTCTACATAATTAGAAAGTTGTAGTCTATGGCCTTAACGTTTTTTCACAATGTCCAACAGTCCATTATGACCTCACATTATCAGCAAGTTTTATTTACACAGGAGCATCTTTGCAGTAGGATCATCTAGTCCAGGAAATAATCCATCTAGCATCAAGCAGTTGTCGGTAACATGTTATCATCTCCTCCTTTATCTCCCTTGTGTGAATGCTGCCAAGTGATTACACAATACTGTACATTCCTGGTGCCTGGTATCTACTGTGTTAGATCCCCCACGGAGCCTAGGGAGTCAGTCTCACTTAGGCCGAGAGTTGCACTGTAAACATTACATTGTGCTATTGGGAAATCATTGACATTTTACATTAATCTGCATTTCAACCAGAGGGTCAACACATGAGGAATCTGTGCAGGATATTAGTGATGGGTATTCTTTCCTCAATTACTGTACTTCATCACTAGGGTTGGGCATCGTTTTGATTTGAACAATTCTGATTGCAATTTTGATTCTTTTCGGTTCCAGTTCTTATTGATTTCTATTCTTTAAGGGGTGCAGTTGAATTGGGTCACATGCTTATTTCACATATAAGAGAAAAAAATAAATTTGATTCAGGGGTGATTTACAGTTTTACCGGGCTTTTTCAGCATAAAATAAAGTCACGCTTTAGAGCGCCGCTTACTGTGATCCATGGCTGCAACACACCAAGCGCCTGGAAGTACGTTGGCCGCTACGGAAACTAAAACTTTAGCATTCAATTTGGAACCGATGATCAGATTCGCAACCAAATTTTCCAAACGATTCCAATAAAAAAAAATTTTTTTTGAAACTATTCCATGTTGGAACCGGTTCTCGATACTCAACCTCTGAATTATCTCCACTGATATGTTCAATCAGAATAGTTTATGCATAACAGTACAGCTCTAAGGAAATTAACATAATTAAGTTAGGGTCTTTTATTAAATCCCTGCCCTGGACCAAAAATAAAAAAAAAAAAAAAAATCCCCCCCACCACTCTCTTTTATTCAATTGGAGAATGTTCTGGCAATGGCCAGGGCTGGATCAAAAAGGTTCTCTTATGAAAATGGTTTCTCTACAATCAAGGCAAGTGGAGAAAAGGCAGCTTGTACCGAATGTTGAATGAGGAGGGAGAACAACAAACCAAAACCCGAGCTTCTCTTAAGATAAACACGGAAAACTCTTGGGGGGGGAGTGGTTAAGGGCCGGGTAGTGTGTGTGTGTGTGTGCGTTTCTGCATTAATGCGTGTGTGGTGAGTGCACACGTGTGCGGGATAAGTCAGGGGTGACCCCCACAAAAAAAAAAGTTTCTGAAATAGCAACCGCAAACCAGACAGAATGTAAATCTGCACTTTGAAAAGAGTTGAAGAAAAAGAGCTTTGAGGGACCTAGAAAAGCAGGTATTCATTTCAGCCCATTTACAATTCCAGAGCATAGAAATGGGTCACAGCACTCCAGCTCCACTCGGACGGTTGAAATAGGACTCCTGGTTTTATTTTCTTGAGTAATGAATTACAGATTTTTCCACCGACCGAAGCTCAATTATATTAGAGCTTCTGAAAGGTTCATCATGCCCAGGATGAAGGAATTCAATGCGTAAGCAAAGTCGAATAGAATTGTTTAATTGTATCAGCATGTTTCAGTAAAATCTGCAAGAAAGAGAAAAAAAAGGAGAGAAAGAAGAGCAAAATTCAGCAGTTAAACCATTTAAATTACTAAATTAATGTTCTGATGTGATGTGTGTTTGCTTCCCGTATAGCTTGAATTAATTATTAAAACGTAAAATGGGCTGCAGAGTGCAGGTAAAAATAATTCTGTTTAACATTTAGCAGACAAAAAAATTTATTCCTACAACATTAACTGGCGTAGAGGTATGCTGTTATTTTCCTAAAGGCAGTATGACCTATTGCTGTCCAGAGAAAACCATGCATCTCCATATTTGGTGCTTTTAAGGTTTTTAGATAACCTGAAGGGTTAAATGCTTACACCCTGCTGTTTTTCCTGTATATGGAAAGATGACATATTGGAGAAAGATGGTTTCTATTGGACAGACATGGCAGTGCTTCTCAATAAGTGCAGCAGTAAGAAAAGTAAAGAGTTAAGGGCAAGGGCACCACTGAGAAGGTGATTGGCTGCAATCTGTCGTCTCCAGGTCCCTGCAGGAAAGATTGTGGCCAATCCATCCCACACCAGTCACAAACTTTTTGAACCACTCCCCTCTGGCAGGAGCTTACGGTCTATCAGGACCAAAACCTCATGCCAGAAAAACAGTTTTTTCCCCAACTGCAGTTGGCCTCATTAACAAGTACCGGGATCCCCACTCACACAGACTCTTAACCCCCCGTCCCACATCCTGGACTTTATACCTGTACATCTGTACGTTGCACAAACTATAGCTCCTGAACTTTTAGCACATTCATCAACATCTTTGCACAACCTGCACTAAACCATAAAGCTTTCTATTCTTATTTGTTAAAAACAGTTATATTGTGTTATAATATAATATGTTTATGTATACACCATCCACCAAAGCAAATTCCTTGTAAATGTTAATTACTAAAAATGATGACAAAAGTTATTAAGGGTATCAAGCAGGGTGCAGAGTCCTTGCATTTCATGTAAGCCATACAGTACCTATCCTACTCATTCATTATTGACAGATAAACTAATTATTTATTTTTATATATATATATATATATATATATATATATATATATATATATATATATATATATATATATATATATATATATATATATATATATATATATAAATAAATAACTTTCTGAACATGTCAATCCTTTCTGAACATGTCAATCCTACTCTTTTCCCTCAAGTTGACAATGGACGAGTTCCATTCATTGTCGACGACTGGAGAGTCTCACTATTTCACAAGTCAAAATTCAAACAGACTGACCATGACAAGGCAAATGAGGCAGAATGAGTAAATGCATCTCTACTTTGTTGAAATGAATGGGAAGCAATATTTTGTCCTGACAGTGGCAACTGTCAGGCAACTCCTATTGTAGTCCATCACTACAACACTGCACACACATATTGTACAGAATCCAGACAGAATCTGGTTTAGACATCATCTCCAAATGACAGATGTCAACCTCATCTGAGGGAATACACAATTTTCACATCAGAAAAGATTTTCCTCTCTTCACTGCATTTTTCCAAAAGGTGGTCTGTGTGGAGTTTCTCTCAAAGTTCCCTGCTTCTCCATCTTTACTTTCCTTTACACTAATGGCATTACATGAAGTAGTACTGCACCTGAAAAGCACTTTAATATTGTACCTAATAATCAATTATGGAATTCATGATGTATGCTTATTTGCAATTAATTGGGCAGCCCTACTATCAACCTTTTAGCCGCAAAACTGAGTGCGAGATACAAAAACACAAGTGCTTGTGATGTTCGTGGAGTGTTTTTAATAATATTTCTGCCTGGGTTAGGTTAGGAGGTTATAGAGTGAGTATTGTGTTGTAGTGTCAGGATAAAGACCAGGGAAAGTCCAACAACTCCACAGTGGATCTGATGGAAGCTGGAACAACAGAGCAGTGTTCAAATGCTCAAAAGGGAGCAACAGAGGGGGAGAACGAGAGAGAGAGAAGAGAAAGCCTGCAGCACATTCCCCACAAGACACTCACTTCCTGTCTGTGAGTCTTACTCAGCACCCAGGAGGAAGAGGTGGATGAGGGCCCTCACACATACTCCCCTCATGATGTGGGTATAGAAGCCAGATACATTATTCTCTAAACAATAAAAGAGGAAAATACTGAAAAATATAATAATTACAATTTCACTAGAGGGCAATTTTCCCTTCTCAGACGAAGTTTCCACCGGCCTCCAAATTAATACAGTCCTATTTTGAGCGGCCTACAAATGACGTGCGTTAGAAACCTTTCTACACAAGTTCAGATGAACTAGCATTAGCATCCTCTACACAGAGTACATTCGTTGAAGTAGCAGAACCTATTGTATATTATATAGTATGGATAACATTATCACCACATACTAAGAATAGCCGTGAAGACCTTATACTTTCTCATTATCATGCTGTATGCAACAGTTTTTCCATTCAGAGTCAAGGCTACCCAATAATAGTCTGTGGTTTAGGAGCAGGAAAACAAATTAGTGAAATGAAGAAAATGATTCACTTATCCTAATTGTAGGTTGTTGTTGAAGTTAAAGCAAACGTGTTGTTACGATGTGTGCACACTGGCCCTCCAGGAGGCTATGCTCAGTCACAAACACCACTAAACTCTCATTATTACTACTCTGAGCAAGGAAACCCACAGCCAGAGCTCTTCAATTTGACCCACACACACAGTTAAATACATCTTTACACCTTGCTGCACATGTAGACACACTCAATTTGGTTGGAGAAAATGTTACCTCTTTCCCACACTTGCCCCTGGTCTCTTAACTTCATAATGAATGTTAAAAAAAAAAAAAAAAAAAGAAAAGTTCTCTTACAATGTTCCCTGTACACGTAAAACTATCTTTCAAGCTTTGATTTGATTTATTGGGATCTCCATTAGCTGGGGCCATAGCCAGAGCTATTCTTCCTGGAGTCCACATGCCTGTGTCAAGGTATCCAAGCCATTAACTTGGGAGTTCTATTCTAGGGTGCCAACAGTACAACAGTTAAACCCAGATGGCTGTCAGGGTGAGATTCTGTTGTCACTTCACACTCTAGTTACTGATCTAAGCCCAGGGACCGGTCTCCCTGTGAAAGACAGTAAATTTGTAATTGCTAAGCAGTTAACAATTTCCATTTTCTCCTGATGCTAATGGTGCCAGAATGTGGGCGTAAAATCGACTGATCCAAAAAAGGGTTGTTTAAGTGTGTATGCTGGGATTTTGCTTCGCTGTAGAGAAATGCTGGTGAGTCGCTAACATATTTTAATGGGCATAGAGTGCTTCTGGGACATTTTTATTCTCCAAAATTTATGCAACCCCTGACTATATGGCTCTTCACCAGTCTGATGGTCCTCTCTGGCCCCTTATCGGAGTACAGCCAGGTTTATTATTAGCAAAAACATTTCTAAATTCCTGACTAAAAGCTAATATAATTGCCATTAAGGACCTAGACTTCACATGCATTGAGGTAAATGCACTTACAGGTGATCAGATTTTTCTGGCAATGCCTTAAAAACTATGGCCTGACTAGTCAAACACCGTGCAACGTGGAATCTCCATAGACAGTATGGGAATCTCCGACTCATTTGCACGGAGCTCGTTTTTCGAAGTCATGACTGGCTTCCAAGATGGCTCCCGCAAGTAAACATGAACGCATGTTTATCTTTATAATCTATCTTTTTAATAAACTATCTGTACACTTACAAGGTTGTCAATGCTTCGGTTCACATTTAGGGACCCTCATTATGCTAACGTTATGGTGTGGTGATATTTTGAGCCTTTTTAGTGGTATTAAATAACGATTTGAGTGTCCCCATGCCCCATACTAGCATTGTAAGCTAACCAGCGGCCCGCGGTAGCCTCGTCAAAGCTCCAAACTCATTCGATTAGCATGAACACATGTGCCAGAGAGCGACAGAGTAGGTACACATCAGGTAATAACCCCTAGGTTCGTTTTGCACCAGAATTGTCCTTTAACTGGCAAACATGTTTCAGGATCATTTGCCTGTTTACCTGCATCACACCATAATCCCTATTCATACCAATTAGTTATTTTCTCATCTCATACCTGCAAACTCAGAAGGGCTGAAAAAGGTGACACTTTTTAATACCATATCCATCCCCCCCCCCGGAGAAGAAAATAAGGGAGAACACAACATTTTCCCGGTGCTAAAACAATACTTTTAAAACGGTGTCAGAACCGAAAGATTTAAATATATATAATACAACAGTCGGCGACATTAAAGAACAGCTTGTTTATTGCTAAGGCCACAGGGTCAAAATTAAATGATTTATTAAAAATGTAATAACAATAACTTATTTCACCAGTAAACTCCTGTTAAATAACAAAAACAACCACTGGATGGGAAAAGGGTATTTTACAATAACTTTGAATGCAACACGAGGCACGTTCCTCTACATTGAAATACAGACAAACTTTTACACCGTTTAGCCGTCAGCATTCTAACCGTGTTTACTCCAGCTGCTAGCTAACGGTAGGCTAACATTACATGCTGCTGTGTAGTGTTAACTAGCGTGACATGCGGCGATGTTTAGGTTGCCTCTAACGTCCGTTTTCAAAGCATTAGAGAGAAGAGCAGGCCAGTGGCACCTAAATAAGGCACCGAAATCCGCGTTGCAATTTGGTCCGGTAGATAACGATCGTTAAGGCAACAGGGCTGTATTAGCATGTGACACCTGGTCTTTGAGACCCCCCTCCCACACGATTCACGTGGATGACATTTTACCATTCAAAACGGCGACTAGTTTGCATGTATGTTATCTTAACAATGTCAACACTGAGACAGCAAAGCAAATGTTATTGATTCAAGTATTCAGGCTTTGATCAGCCAATCATTAGTAGAGTACAATGGGCACCACATAAAGAGATTTGATCAATATTCTGGAAGCAAATTAATTTTAAAACTAATGATTATTTTCATAGTTTATTAATCTGATTATTTTCTCGATTATTCGATTAGTTGTTTTGTCTATAAAATGTCAGAAAATGGTTACAAATGTAGTGTTTCCCAAAAGCCCAAGATGACATCCTCAAATGTCTGGTTTTGTCCACAACTCAAAAGATATTCAGTTTACTGTCACAGAGGAGAGAAGAAACTAGAAATTATTCACATATAAGAAGTTGGAATCAAAGAATTTTCAAATTCAAAAAATTGAAATTTCAAAAAAATTACTTAAACAGACTAATCGATTATCAAAATAATTGCAGATTAATTTAAGAGTTGACAACTAATCGATTAATCTTTGCAGCTCTAATTGAATCCATAAATCCTAACCATCTTGATGCTGTAGTAACTTTTTTCCTATTATGTTTTTTTTTTTTTTTAAATTAGATTAGCTGCAACCATTAGTCCATTCATCGATTAGTTGATCAACAGAAAATTAAAGAATATTTTGATAATAAATTAATTGTTAATCATTTCTTAAACAGAAATGCCAACTATGATGTGGTTTCACCTTCTCCAATGAGAGGATTTTCTGTTTAATTTTATTAATTTAACCTTTGGCTCTGGGAAATTTTTATGAGCATTTATTTTTTTTTTACCATTTACTGTGACCTTTTATTGGTAAACCGGTTATTTGATTCATCAAGAAAATAACTGGCAGATTAATCTTTGAATGAAAATAATAGTCAATTGTAGCCCAATTTGACATGCCTTGTTCCATTTCATATTAATGTTTATTTGATATACAATGTGTCCCTATTATTTGTGCATTTTATCTACTCATGTATTTATCACTTTAACAATAAATCACTCAAAAGCTCGTATGGTATAGAGCAGAATGTGTTATCCATATGTAAGAGAGTACATTGTTTGGCCATACTGTACAAAAGTGAGTGTACCTCACAGTGGTTTACTTAAAAATAAACCTCTGACATAATAATTAAAAAAAGGGGTAGTTGTTCCTGAACCAGTTGGCCATTTCAGCCCACCAAAAATGCAAACTAGTGCAGAAACATAACCTGGATCTGGTAAAAGGTTGAGATGCGGCGCTATTGTTGTTTGGGAAGTAATCGCAGCATGAATTGACCCGTGGCTCTTTGCCGAGGGTCAACTGCTCTTAATTTTCCAGGAAAGTGAAGCCAGAGACACTGTCACAGACAATAAAACACTGAATAAAAATATACTGGAGTTCCCATAAAATTATTTCATTAGTCCAGATTCCGGCATTCAGAACATGATGTACCACGTCAAAGTCTCAGCTTATCCAATCAAAACACAGCCAGATGTTACAGAGCTCTGATCCAACTGGATGAGACTAAAAGAGCTATTTGGATTGAATTTAGACCTATGGTTACAATCTCTGATCCAGTGAGCTGAAACAGATCTAGATTATGACTGTAGCTTTTTGTAATCATTGGTGCATCATGTGCAAAATAGACGCTAAGACTGTGAAGCAACACACAACGCAACCAAACATCCTGGATTCCTCCTCAAGGCCAGATGCCAAAAGTTAAAAGCAGTTTCACAGTTGAGATAGTGGGGTATTTAAACCTGAACTTACAGCTTACCAGAAAGACTGGAGACAGTGAAACACGGCAGCCATTTCTATTTCATAAACTAGCTGCAATGTCACCTATGATGTCATGATGCAGCAATTGTGAAACAAGATGTTGGAAGAGATGCAAGACCAAACTAACAACTGTAAAGACCCTGTAGACTAAATAGATTATACCTAACACATACAGACACACAGACACTTTAAGGATGTGGCGCACAGTTTGTCTGGGACACTCAAATTTAGGGCCGGCCTCTGGTTAAGTTGTTTTCCTGGAAGAGTTAGGGATGACATGGAGCTCTGAGGAATGTACCGAGCAACGAGGCAGCAACCAGGACATTCTCAAAGGGAACTACGTGTGTGTGTGTGTGTGTGTGTGTGTGTGTGTGTGTGTGTGTGTGTGTGTGTGTGTGTGTGTGTGTGTGTGTGTGTGTGTGTGTACACAAGCGTCTGTGTGTATAGGATAAACTTATTTCAAGACCCGCTTGCTGAGGATTACTCCAAAAGTTAGTCACAAATTTAAATTACAACTTAAACATCACGAACAAACAGCTTTCACCAAGTTGCAGTGATAAAATCAAAGCTTTACTCATCAGCATGCAGCATCATGCTTGTTTTAATTACAGTATGATTATGAATGTTCCTCTGAAGGTCTTGTTTTGCTGCTTCTCTGCCTTCATGGAAACAATAAAGAATCCAGCCCATTTACCTAAGGCTCTAATATTTCACACTTTTGAGTTTTGAAATATGTGATGAATGACCTCAACCTCTGATTTTCCAGGGACCTCTCAACAGAGACTGGCCTGGCATCTTTATGAGCCTGTCATCGCTTGTTTAACTGCGAACTGTCACGTCATTAGAGGAGAGATCACACAGTAATTCAAATGCTTCACCAAAACATACAGTATTCCCACAAGTGCAGGAACAGTCAACATGATAGTGTACAACAGACAGATGACCAAAAAAGTAATCTGGCATTACGTTTTGAGGCAGAATGCATCAATGGCAGTCATGAAAATGTAATTTTCAATTGAAAACTGTTGCCACTGCAGCCTCTTTCTAAATGCACACGACGGGAGTTTGTGTAGCGACAGCATGTGGTCAGGGTACGGTACTACCTCAAATAGCACAGAATTGATAGTTATTGTCCCGTGTCTTTGACCTCTTCAACCTTCTGGTCAAACTTTAGTTTTAATACGCCCATATGACTGTGAACATAGCAACTTCTTTCCGCAGTCAACCTATAATTTACTTCTAAAAACGTGTTTCTACACTAATTGAAAGCCCAAAGCTAATTGACGTCTATTATCTTAATTGATTCGTTCCGGATCACACACATGACACGCTCAAGTTTCCTGACAATGCTAAGAAGGAGTCCTAAAATTTGAAGTTACCAAAAAGCAGTAATTGTGTAGGCCAACAGAAAGAGTTGTTTTGAGTCTGGCGGACTCGGGGTGCTCATGGTGCCCACATGTTCGAGAAAAAAAAATAAAAAATAAAAAACACTGCTGCAAAAGCACCATACCATGAGTGCCCTTCCAGTGGAGAAAACACGATGCCTGCCTGACGCATGTCTTCTCAGCGGCCAGTATAACAGAAAAAATGTGCGGGGCTGGTCAAAGTGGGTTGGATATCAGTAGAGAAGCAATATTCTAAAATAAAAAAAATAATTCCTTTATGGCCTAAAATTGTTTGTAGTTTCAGTATTTAACCACACAAAAAATGGCTAAAAAGTAGCCTAATGTAACTAAGCTACTCGAATCATTACGCTATATGAAAGTAGTTGATCGTACTAGCAAGCTAGGCTACAGCAAAATGCAGTTAAACTGCTAGTTTAATTACATGTAGTGCACTACTCCAACAGTGCCATACATGCTAGAAAACTTTCTGCGCGCGGGGCCCCACCGCGTGCAGCTGGTCCTTTTTTTTTTGCTTTTCTTTTTTTCTCCCACTAGTCGACCAACATAAACAAAGAGCCGTCAGAGTGCTAAAGTGAGCATCTTCTCGGAAACTACGGCAGGCTACAATTAAATGAGGTTAACGTCGACAGGATATACGTTAAAAAACGCATATACCATTAACTTTGCACTTAGATGCTGGCTTTCTTTTACCTAATAACATGACTTCCAACTTCTTTCGGTCCACCCGAAACCTCTCCTCAGTCCACTCCGGATCTGGCAGAGGATGGAGTCCGCTCAGATCCTCCTCTGATCCCGGGAGAGGAGAGTCGGTACTGCGCTCGCTGTTGGAGCCCTGGTCCGACTGCTGCAAGTATCCGCTTAAAGTGTCGCACTGCGCCATTGCGCTGCGCAGAAACTTCTCCAGGGGCCACTGCGTTGTAATCGAAGTTAAGTCAACTGAAGCAAAGCTGTTGAACTTCTGTTAACTTTTTTATTTCGTCACTTCGCGGTGTTGGGCGGGCTCATTGCAACGCAGAACCTTTCTCTGCAGTTTCTTGAAGCCCCTTTGCTTCCCCCATTACAGGCAGACTTCTAAAAATAGGCAGGAGCACACTGGTCCACTAGCTATAGGTTGTCTGCTGAGTTAACGGAACGTCATACAGCACACGCAAACATACCAACCAACTCCTCGAGAAAGTTTCACGTGTCACCCTGCAAAAAAGCAGGACTCCTCCCAGAAACTTTTTTTTAACATCTTCCTCCTCCGGGTTCCTCCGAAGTCTCCAATAGTATTTGTGAGAAATTCACTAGATTCAAATTGTTTTTCTGTCGGGACACAACTTTTACGTCTCACTTTAGGGAAACTTTTGAGGCATTATAGCCAACTTTAGGAAACAAAATCATAATTAGAGCTAAACATTAGATTACAAGTACATTGATACATCTAGATATGAATAATGAATGTTCTATGCCATATTTTCAGTCAGATTGGCAGTTTATAATAACACCCCATGCAACCAAGTAATTGGTTTATAGAGGAAACACTATACGTCCTGAGAGTGGGTAAATGGAAGTAATACAGGAAGAACAAATCAAAACAAGTGTGGAGCAAGCCTACATTGAGTAAAACAGATAAAAAAAGGGGCCACAATCTAAATATGCTGTGCATGTGCTGATGCTGAATAAAATAATACAGAAGCAGGAGGTCAGTATTGTAATGCATACCATAAAATGTTTGCGAGCCCTGTAGAAATATAGTTACAGGATTATTCTCATGCTGTGGACAGGAAATGATTAATGGCACTTTTTCTCTGATATACGGCCTTGTTAAATGTAATTTTCAATGATTTAAATTTACAGTTTTATGGTTTCTGTGTACATTGTTTGTGTTGGTAATTCGCTACATTCTGTGTTATTTCATCGTCTAATATTTTGTTCTGCTGTATTTGTTGTGTGTGGTCCACAACAGGAACCTGCCAGGCCAGTGACATTCTACCATCCTAGTTATTCTTACTTTAATAAACTCATGCAAGCCTCACTTCCTATTCATGTTGAATTTCAGGTAATGTCCTTAATCTGACAGCTGGCGTTTTAACAAAAGCAACTCAAAAACTGAGTTCAGCTTTGACATTTGCATTTTACATGTGTAAAATGTGTGTAGTACTAGGACAAGACCTCACTAAACCAAGTGGTCTGATTAAGTCACATCACCATCACACTTTAGAAATTAAATGTGTATGCCCATCTTTACATTAATAGCAGGATGGTTGCATGTTATTGTAGACACATTCAAAGGATACATGAGCCACTCAATTACTGTGTACACTAGCTTCACCAGTGTGCAGCAACTGTGCGCAACCAGCAGAGGTGATGATAATGGGTGCTCTAATTTCAATGGACAGAACATCTCTTCTCATTTTAATGTCATTAGGGCTGCCACCTCTTAGTCGATTAGTCGACTAATCAGTCGTTTTGGTCTTAGTCGACTAAGATTTCTTTAGTTCGATTAGTCATTTTCTATGCTTATTCATGCTTAATTACTTATTTCCAAGAAACTTTTGAACACATTTATGGTAAACACAAGATTTAAAGTGGTGCTTTTGCAGGATTAATTGTGGAGAAACTCAGTTTTACAGATGGTTATTTAACTACATTTATATTGTGCTTTTCTAGTCTTAACCACTTCTCAAAGCGCACAGCTCTGTCAATTAAATCAACTAATTGATTAGTCGACAAAATCGTATAACTGTTAGTCAGCTAAGAATTTCTTTAGTTGAGGACAGCCCTAAATGTCATTGCTTAAGCATGAAACTATAACCACTATCCACATGCATAACGACTTAGCAAATGGGCCTGAACTAAATGTAACAAACATGAATATGAAGTTGTCCTGAAGAGAAACTTCCTGATGTAAAAGGCTCGGGCAGTAAAAGTAAAGGCTACCACCTAGTGGCCATGTGAATAGTAGAATAAGGGGCAGACTCTGATTTATTGGTTATATTATATACTATATACTGAATCAAACATGCCACAACAAGATGGTTCATAATTTCAGATTACTCATTTGTGTTGCCAAGAAACAATTTGCAAGTTATTGATTAATGTCTTTAATGCAAAATAATGAAAAATAAATTCAGTATGGTTGTACAATATAAATCTCTTAAAAGAAAAGTATAATCAGGCCATCTCACCACAACCAATAATTATAATGACGCCAATTTAAGGGGAAAATAAAATAAACAGTAAAAACAGTTAAGTCAAGTAAAGTCCAAGTAGAGAAAGTGCTTCAAGCGAATAAAACACCTCAACTAGAACCAGTGTGGATGAACAGTTGAAACAGTACTGTCATATTTTGAGGTGTTTAGGGATGCGTCATTGTTGCTGAACTCCAGTCCCTCACATTGCATACCTCTGAGTCCATTCTCTGGCTACTTTGTTGTACCTAAAGAGAGAAGAAAAACCAGAATGAATTGGAAGAATAGCTAAATGATTCAAGTTTTTCCACATTCAAAATTTTTCATACTCACTTTTGTCTGTCAGATTTGTAGATATGTGCAATGTCTGGGACTAGCGGATCATCTGGATTTGGGTCACATAGCAAGGAGCATATGGATAATAAAACTGGAAAAAAAGAAAAAAGAAAAATCAGTATTCATTCAGGTTTCAATTAAATTCAAAACGACTTAAAGTGTATTTTTAGCCATTACTGTCATCACAGATATTTGAACATCCGCAGTTTGCTCTTTCAATTATTTATAAGAAAACCTGCAATTTCAAAGTGAAAAATGCACACAGAATTTCCTTTTTGGACAATCAGCCCTGAACATCCTGTTACCTGTTTTTGTAGAGGCTGGAAATAATTCATTTCGAAGAATGAATTCACTGTCTTGCTAGGTTTGATATAATTCAACGTACCCATCTTTGGCCTTCCCTCTCCATGCTACGTTTTGCCCCAAATATCACAATTTACCCTTTAAAAAGGTATTTGCTCAAACTGTCACTATACTCCTGACAGTAGTACATGAGACAGATAATCTGTGAAAAATCTTGTAAATGCCATTGGAGCAATAGCACGGTTTCTGCAGGTTTGACAAAGTAAAATATAAAGACTTTAAGACCTTTTTAAGACTATCATGCATGAAATTTAAGACTTTTATCACATCAACTAAGCCCTAAATTCAGTTTTTCAAGCCAAGTATTGCTAAACTTGCATTTCCCCATAGCTTAAGATGGAAATCTGTTTTATATTTGTGGTGCAAGCCGAAAGAGACTTGCACCAATAACACGAAAGCTGATTGGCTGCAATGTAAGTTACATGTTGGTCTCATTTGTAGTCGTAATACAGCAAAATTATATTTGGACAAGCAAAAGAAATAACTACGACACCACAGAATAAAGCATTTAGATGAGCATTAGAGGTAGCGTTACATGGACATAAGAAAATTAAGACCGGTTTAAAATGATTTAAGACCTAGAACCCAGACTTCAAGACCCCGCGGAGACCCTGACTAGGAGGAGGCAGAGGAACATATTATCCGTCTGTGTGTACCGTGTGAGGATATAGGGACAGTTTAAGCAAATATTTTTTATAAAACCTTTAAGCATGTCAACTCACCTTAAAAACATATTTCTTTGTGAATTCAAAGTAAATCTTAGGTACAAACCAGATCATACACAGTGCTGTTGTAATGTAATACACTGTACAGGCAAACTTAATATATTACTCACCTTTTGATACAGTAAGAGCAGGTGACCACTGTGACCTCAAGATGTCAAGGCAGATGCTACCATTGCTGTTGATGTTTGGGTGATAGATTTTCGTTGTAAAGGCAAGCTATGAAAATAAACAAAGCATTAATAGACAAAACACAAACAAACAGAAGAATACAATGAGATAAATGAAAGTATACAATGAGATAAATGAAAGCACACACACACACACGTGCAGAGAAGTTTAAAACCAAATAAATAAAAGTACCATAAAACAAGACTAATTAAAAGCTGTTGAAATCAGAACAGTCTTTAATTAACTTAGTTCTAAAAATGTTAACAGTTGGGGCATGTTAGTTCTAAAGCTTGATTTATGGTTCTGTGTTGAATCTACGCTGTAGGTACGCATACACCGTAGCCTGACGTGCACCTGTCCAGAAATGTAACCACACATTGCGGCGACTAACACCGCAACAACTGTGAATGGTTCGCTTGGTCATGGCTTGGTAGCCACTAATTTTCGGGTTCTCCTTCTCTGTGAACAACATGAAATCAAGGAGAGTGTTAACTTTTCCTGCTACAGCTTACAGGTGAGACACTTTGTTTCTCCGTCTCCGGAGTTTGTACTAGCTCCGGAGCTTGCTCTACCACACACTCCCCATGCATGCACACATACTGGCCCTGCTATTTTCTTAAAGAAATACGCTCCAACGATGCAGACAACACCAGCGCACAAGTACAAATTCCTTAAAAACGTAGTAGGCCGCTCTGCGTAGAGCCTACTTACAACCATAATTCCGCCTTAAGGGGAGCTGATTCCAGCAGTGGGCCGCATAATGGCTAAAAGCTGTTTCACCACAATTGGATTGAACTCTGGGCACCACTAACTGACTAGTCCCTGCTGATTTGAGAGACCTACCCGACTTGTACTTAGCAAACTTATCTGCAATATATTTTGGGCCCCAGTTCTTTTAATGACTCATAGACAATAAGTTGGGTCTTTAAATCAATTCTATTTAACCAGAAACCAGTGCAGGGATCTAAGAATTGGAAAAATATGTTCTCTCCTCTTAGTGTTGGTCAGTAAATAAAATAACCTTCTGAACTTGTGAGTAGGGCTGCATTTAACAATTCCTTTTTTATTCATTATTTGTTCTATAAAATAGTTCAGAAAATAGTGACAAATGCCTGTTATAACAAGGTGATGTACTTTGAGCTACTCAATAATCTTACCTTTGGTGGTTTAAAGGGATAGTCAGTGGGAAAATGGACAGAAAGGAAGAACACTCCTCCATGATATGGGCTGTCATTCTGAAATAGAGAGAAAAATTGTTGTCAAATTATGCCTAGTACTGCATAAGAGGAAATATTGTTTGTATTGAGAGAGCAACCATACATTTAGACTATTTTTTTTTTTTAACTTCCATTTTGTTAAATTATGGCTGTATGGTATTTCCCTTTTTCCTATTGTCTAAGTAATGCCATGGGCTTTAGTAAGTAACACTGGAATAGACTGTGCCAGTCTGTGCTTTCCATACAGAACAGAAAGGGCTGTAAAGTCAACATAATACACTATTGTATAGAGATCCAGAAGAAACTTGGTTTAAAAAAAATCCAGGAAACTAATCCAGAAAAAGCTCACCGGTCCCGTGATGGTAGCTTGCCAGTGAAACACTAAAAGAAACAAAGAGGTGAGAACATTACTTAGTTTAAAGGATTTATATACCTACAATCAGCAACACAGTCCCCAAAGCACAACTATATTGATAACAATGACAGATTACAGGATGAAAAAAAATAATAAAATGACAGGTTTGTTTACAATTCAGCAGGTATTCTCAAACTTACAGTCCTCCCCGACAGGTCCAGCAGAACATGACGCTGGAGGGTCCTTCTCTAGGTCTTGTAACTCCTGTACAAATAAACAAAATAATAGTAATGTAATAGTTTGACAGCTTCCGCCGCACTTTAACGTTTATGCATTGCTTAAAATACAGAATCCTTAAGTGCACAGTCTGCTAAACTGTAAACTAACGTTAGCGACTGACTAACACTTTGGAAAATAAAATGATATTGAAAAGTAGCCAGAAACACAAACGTACAGGGAAGGGCGTTCACTCTGCTCGTTTGCTAGGCCAACTTTAGCTCGCAGTTAGCTGAAAATTAGCTAATTTAAGTTTGACTGCTTAGCTAGCTAGCCATCTGGCTCATTTGTAGTCGTGTCATCGACAGTTACATAGCTAAATATCGGACTTACTGGCAGTAAAATCTGTCTTGTGAATTAATTCACGTTACCTATCGTTAAATCATTCACAAATCGTACGTTACAATAATAAACCACGTTAGGTTAGCAAACAGATGCTATTAGGCTTTGCTGGCGTTAACGTTATAGCGACGTCGTTTCCGCATCGCCCTAGCTAACCTTTTCTGTACATTAAATAAAATAAGATCAATCCTTACCTTCTGTATTCTTTTCAGAGCCATGGTAAAGCTTTTAGATAGGTTAAGCGAAGCTACGATTTTAACTTTGACAGCTGTCACCTACAGCTACGCTCACTTTATGCCGACTAGGTCGTTGTTATTTGTTTTGACAAACTGATAAACGTTATTTCTTTTGTTTCCGCGTTTTTGTTCGACGACGAAGAATGGACCGGTGCATTGTGGGAATTTGAGTTTCTTTTAGCGTCAAGCCACTTAAAGGGACCGTTCACCGAGTTCATCCCGTGAAAAACCACACACAAAATTAATTTAACTAAAATTGTATTTTTTATTCACGTGACAAATAATAACTTGATAAATAGATAGATTTATTTATTGATTACCTTTAAACCTACTTTCATTATAACTACTTTTGATATCTTGGTGCTCTGGTGATTCCAGCCATACAGTAAAATATTGAATCACTTGACCTAACAATGTTTTAAGGGAAAGGTTTCTGCTGGTTAATAATAAACTGTTGCTGTGCTTCTGTACACAGGAGAGCGCTCTGGGTGAGGGAAGATGGATGGTTGACATTATCATCATCATTAAATATATATAAAAACAAGGCAAGGCAAGTTTATTTGTATTATACCTTTCCAACACAGAGGCTAAAACAGCATTTAATAATAAAATGAAATTGAAGATGAAATGTATTGAAATAGAATTACATTTATTTATAAAAATAAACAACATATTGATTGAAAAATAAATTAAAATTACTGTACAGTAATAAAACAGATCTGTAATATGTCTCCAAATGTAATAAGGGAAATAAAAGTGCACCAGCGAATATAATCAATCAAAGGCATAGGAAAAATAGGAAGTCTTTAATTTAGATTTGAAAGTGGCTACAATTGGGGTGTATTCCGGATCATCAAGAAGCTGGTTTATTCTGTCTGCAGCATAGTGGCTAAATCATGGTGTTTGGTTTTGACTCGAGGCACTTCTAGCTGACTGCTTCCTAAAGATCAAAGGAGCCTACATTCTTCAAGCATATCAGAGATGTATTTTGACCCAAAACCATTAAGTGATTTATAAACTAACACCAGCACATTAAAAGCTGTTCTATACCTAACAGGAAGCCAGTGTAAATATGTAAGAATGGTTCTTGCAGCAGCATCCTGAAAGGGTCTGCAGAGATCTGTTGGGAAAACTAAACAAGGGGCCGTTGCCAAAGTCCACACTGCTGAAAAGAAGGCATGAACAAGTTTCTCTAAATCTTCTATAGACATGAATATTCTAAAATGTGCTATTTATAGATCTGATACAAGTTAGTCTGATGCAATTATTGCCTATGTGGCTGCTGAAGCTCAAATCTGATTCCATCGACACCAACATGACATAGTCTTGTACCACAAGACTAAAACTGAGTTTTAGTCTTGTGGTACAGTTGCATCGATGAAGGGAGTTTAGAGTAATTTACAGAAATACAGGATTTGGCCTAAAGGTAGCATATAAAGGGTTCAATATAGAGGTCTAATAACTGAACTCTGGTGGAACCTGTATGTCATAGTGTTTGGCTCAGATTCATGATTCATATGTCAACAACATAGCCCCTGCCTTCTATACAACCTAAAGCAGCTGAAGACTATAGCAGACAGCCATACCTCGTTTGTTTTGTTTCTTGAATCACAGCCTGATACTTTTCCTGAATCACTAATCAGACAGAAGTAATTTATTACCTTAATCAGTGTAGTCTTCAGCCAGTCAAGCCAGAAGGAAAACTGTCAAAAACTTAATTTACATTTATGCTGTTGATGTTGTTGAGCTGAATAAAAGGAACTTTCTCAATCATTTCCCAATAAATTTAGGATTTGAGATGGTTGTATTAATAATGGAAGCAGAATCTAGGTTGTATGTTTTTAAGGGTGCATTTAATGAATTTAGAAAACTACCTGATAGGAGTGACCCAATTGCGGCACATCCAGTTAAAAAAAAAAAAAGCTACAGCACGTAAATAGATGATTATCATGACAGATGATAAGGAAACAGGAAAATAATGCAAAGATACGATGAAATATGGACATCAGTGTACTCAGTAATCCCCAAGGCTGTAACATGTTTTGCTATTTGGCTTAGTAACCTATTATCTTCAAAGAGCTGTTATAAGCTCATTCATGATGGTTGTACATTATTGTAATTCTGATATTGCAACTCACCGGGGAACTGAGTGGACTGAATGTTTAGGTCCATCTTGCAGATAGCTTAAGTCCTGAGAGAGCAAAGGGATCAGACAGAAGACAAACATACAAACACATACTGTACAGTACATAGGGAGGAGGGGCACATCTGTCATATTTCACGCCTGGACTGCTGCATACCTCAAAGCCACAGATTGCAGAAAATTAAGAGATTTTCTATTTTGTATCTATCTATTTATATCTGCAGCACTGGATGCATTGAATCACAGAAGCTCATAGCTGTTTTCCAACATTTTCTTACATTTGCAGTCAGTGCAGTCAGTTACATGGAAATTGCTGTAAAATATGCAGCTCTCTGAACCTGATGTTTGTTTATGGCTGATAGAGCTTTGGCTTTAGAGCCAAAGCGACATTTTGACAAGATCGGTTCCAATTCTAGTTTTGCAAGCAATTTCTACTTGTATTTTCAATTTACATGCATTTCATTCTTGTGAGTTTTAAATAAGACAGTAAATCATAAAAAATTGTTTATCAGTATTTTTTTTTTCATTATCGTGTTCTGAATATTTTAGTTAAAACTGAAACCTTATTGCTACAAACCTTGACTTTGAAACAAAAAGCGCCATTTAACTAATAAGTCATTCAGAAAAATGTCAAGACTGCTCTAATGAGAGTGACATCATGCATTAACTATAGTAACTTGACATGCACTTTTCAACCAGATGCTCATATAATAATACTAATAATAATAATAAATTGAATTTATATAGCGCTTTTTATAGACTCAAAGTCCTTTAATTAATAGTTCCTCCAAGGTGTTACTCTCTCTACATAGGTTGGCACCTCATTGACTGTCATGGAGCACCAGGATTGTGTCCATTGATACACCATCAGAAGAGTTTTGACTCAGAGAAAGTAATATCACATTATGTCACATGAATTCTATATTAAGGACAGTAGTGGAGGAAGTATTAAGACCACTTATATTAGTATATTCCTTTACAAAACTAGCAATACCACAATGTTAAAACAAATTTCAAATTTCACTTAAAAATCTGAAAGTAGGCTATTATTATTAGCACAGAAGTATCACTATGCAGGCAAAATTAGCTCTGTCAGTGTTACATTATTATATAATTGAATAAAAGCCTATGGATGCATTATCACGAGCAGCACTTCAATGTTGTAACAGGCTCCTGTGAAGCGCATTCTATCTTATATACTGTTGGGTAGTTTAATACTGCAAAACTGCATTGTATTTTATATGATTTTAGTAGTTTTTTTCTGAAATAAAGTGGCATAATAATATAGTAATATAAAGATGAAATATGTTGTACAAGTTCCTCAGAATGTTGTACATGTACTTAATTTACTAGCCACTGAATATCCTTTCATTTATAACAGTACTGTCTGGTATAGGCTACATATTCAAAACAGTTTATTGCGCTGTTTTCTGAAAAAAAGGAAAATAAAATCAGTGCTATTTTGCTACTTTGTTGAAGATTGAATTGTTAAAATATGAATATACTGCAAGTCTATTCTATGTTGACCAGCATATCACTGCAGTGCATAGCAGTACAATTTGAGCTGGAAAATGTCAGTATGTCTCCAAAACGGGTTGTAATTTATTCCTCACACACGATTGGTCATGGATCGATGCGCGTTCACGGCGCTCCGAGATGGCGCGCCCGTGCTTCTGAGCATCGTTTGGAGAAGAGGAAAGACAGCGATAGATAGAGAGCTTTACCACGCCAAGTGTCCACCGAATGTCTGCCTCTTCACGTTGCCAATGAACAAACCTCGCATTCCTATGTCTGCCAGTTGACATACTGAACACGAAGGACCAGGCTTCCACCTCTGCAAGGATTCAGGACTCCTTTAGCGGGTTGCGCGGTTTTTCTTTTCAGGTAAGCCAGCCACCCCTTCTCCTCCGGTGACCGATGTCGCTGTGTTGTCTGTGTATTTACGCGCTATTCGTGATTAAAAAGAGAGGACGATAACGGGCGCGGGCGTTTGCGGTAGCTGTCCAAGGTGCTGAAACGGGCAGTGGCTTGTGGTAAGAAAACACAGTAGTAGATATGACGGCCTCACGTTAAGAGCAGTTTTCATGACTTCGCTCTTTGCATGCTATAGGCTATGTAGTGTTGCAGACTAAACCTCCCAAAGATGTTGAGTGGGTGTCGTATGGGGAAGAAAGAATGATGAAGCTGTAACGTGCATTCGATATATGTTACATTTGCAGTCTTGCACGTTTTGACCATGGCTGCTCTACCCGAATGGATGTATCCAAGCTGCATTGTACCTCCTCCAGGGACGGTGTGTGTGTGTGTGTGTGTGTGTGTGTGTTTTAAACTACATTTACCATTGTCAGGGTCCGGGTCTTCACCTCACCTTATCTTACCATTGCAATCTTAGGATGCAAAGTATGGTGCATGATGCATGTAGGACGTGAAGATTGCTGCTGAATCCTCTGATGTCAACAAACAATAAAATATTAGCAATGGGTTTTGTGCAAAATGAATCCATCTAGGAAAAAAGTAGTACTCCTACATGGCACCAATAATGCTTTTCAAGTTGAACTTTTGCCCCATTCACTGGGAATTCACATTGTACCAGTACCTTGTGCAAAATCAGCCGCCTTTTAAAAAAAAGTGTCCTTCTGAAGACCTTGTGAACACAAGTTATGTAAATTGTTCTCTTCTAGGCAAGGGCAAGTCATGTTCAAGCTTTATTGTTCTTCTGATGGACCAATATATCCATTCTGTCCACAACAGGAGCACCTGACATTTCCTGTGGCAGATTTACTCACTGGATCATGGCACAGACCAACAGTGGTGGGCAGGGGACCAACGGGGTAGCGGATGAGTCCCCCAATATGATAGTGTACAGAAAGGTAAGACAGCTGCTATTTTTAGTCTGCGTGTGTGTGTGTGTGTGTGTGTGTGTGTGTGTGTGTGTGTGTGTGTGTGTGTGTGTGTGTGTGTGTGTGTGCGCATGTCTGCCTTGCGTCAATTTACTTGATGATGAGCTGTCCGATGGAAATTGCTATTACTAATGGCTAGACAGTGTTCTTTTGCCATGGTTGATTTAGGGTTGAAATGCTGATGAATGAATGAATGAATGAATACAATTTTTCTCTCACAACACACACACACACACACACACACACACACACACACACACACACACACACAGTTAAACCATCAGCTTTTATTGCTAACATGTTGGAGGATGGATTTTTAACTGACTGACATTAATGGAACCAAAAGGAAGCCACAGGCTTTTTAACCATTGTTCATTACACTGTTAGTGGTGTATTTCTTCATTGTTAATTCTGTTACTACATTAGAGAATTGGAAAAAGGGAGGGGAGCGAACTGGCCCACTGCTGAGACACCCTAATGCAGTACTGCTTCCAACATCAAAATGATTAATACAATAATAATCTGCAGGGAAGATTACATGTGTTTACTTTGAGGCTTAAAGTCCAATTATAGTTTATTTTAGAAACTTTAACCCATGCAGTATATATATATATATATAATATACGAGGGTGTGTGCACTGCTCCTCATGTGCACTCGTTTGGTTGTAATCTTTTCTTCTGCCTTAACAAAAACACCTAAATTTAAGATTAACCTAAAGTAAACAATTCTAAAAATTGATTTTTCTACTATCAGGAGAGGCTTCTGTTCCCGGTGGTAATAAAGTGTGGATTCTAGCTTATGGTGTCATGCAAATGTAATAAACCATCTACAGTATCACACCATAGCAACAACAGCTGTAGTATGTACGTGGACATTGCCTGCCTTCACTCTCAGATGCACCAATGAAGTGATCATTTTCTCATCTTACTTGTGGATGACACACGCGTTGAGTGAATTTCTTCACTTCACTCTCTTCGCTCCCGATCCATCTGCGGAAGCATCTGCACAACAGGAAGAGGCTACGCTTAACATGATATCATAGATTGCACTCACAGTGTTTTAGGCAATATTACTGGCAGTGTGGGAAAAGATTTGCTGGAAATGCCGCTATGTAGAAGAAAGGTTGCTTTTTATTTTCTAAGTCACAATTTTCAGGATGTTACCAAGCAAGATGACATAAACTAGATTGTTCATAAAGTAGGCCAAATACTGAGGATACTGGAGATATATGAATGTGGTTTTGTCATTCCTTGTCATTTTAATTTGTGGCGACAGTGGAAGAAATCTTGTCTCCTATTAAATTAAATTTGAATATGAAACAGTTTAAGAATATGCTAAGGTATTAAAAATTGTTGCATTATGTATATTAAATATTGACTCGAGCTCTTTCAAGCTATTCAATTACATGTGATGTCTCTTCCTTTTCCTGCTATTGATCTGAAAGTCCTGCTTTTTTGATCATGCCATGAAGGATCTGTAGAACCAAGTATGCAGATAAGAAACACATCCGTAGCCTGTGTGTTTACTCTGCAGCTTTTACCTTCAGCAACCGGACTTAAATGTTTTGTTTGTTTTTCTTCAAAATTAAGAGGCAAGAAGAATTTTAGAATTAAGAAGCGGTTTGTTCCCAAATGTTTGGTCAGATTGATATCTTAGTCATGAAGCTTTCCTGCATCATCCAATTCTTCACTTCTGAACACTTGAGCACACATGGCCGCAGCTTGGCTCTTTGCACTGGTTGACCTAGATACACTGCAGAATGAAAGAACATGGTGAAGGCAGGGAGGATGGAATCATGTTTCTGGAGTGGGTTTAGTTCAAAACTGCAATTGGAAGAGCGCTGTCTGGAGACGTGTGGATACCGCCAGGATGAACAGGTGCTCCAAATGCTTTTCAAATGGAGATGACTTGGCAGAGGTGTTGCAACCCACATTGATTGGGCCTCGCTAAGATAAGCTGAATTCTCTAGTCAGAAACATGCTTGTATGTTTTTTTTTTTGCTGCTCAGACCTGCAGGAATATCATACATACACAGTGCTATAAAAAATGCTGCTATTAAGCACATCTACTCGTTGCTAGTAGTGTACAGTAGGACAACAGATAGTGATTGGATAGTCTTTCCTCTGGGAGCATAACTACATCCTTTAACTCTCTCAATCTTTCTTTCTCTCTGGCACTCCTGTCATTAACGTCTTAATGAAAATGGATGGATGAGTTGAGGTGTTGACCTGTTTGCTGTGGAGATGTGTGCAGAGATGTCGGTTTCCCTCAAGGACACATGCACGCAAGCACCTTGCTTGAACGAATGTAGATGTATTGATCATGTAAATGCGCAAGTACCCACACAGCATTTGAACAGTTACAATACAGATGCATGCATGCACGCACGCACGCACGCACGCACGCACACACGCACGCACGCACACACACACACACACACACACACTGCACGTCTGAGGGTCTAGATCACTACTTACCATATAAATGCCTTTGTGTTGTCTTGCTGGTTTCTTGTTAAACATACTTAAGGTAAATAATCAAGTGTACCAGAGTGTACAGTATGTGTCTTTTTTTCATGCCTGCTCACATGTGTGCACCATGAATAATTCTATGATGCATGCGTGTATGCTGTACAGTATGTAGGGCGAATGTTACTAAGACAGTCCTGAATTTTTTATGCAAGCCTAAAACAGCTCTGGCAAAGTTCATAGCCACTCAGCACGAGGAGGGAACATCGTCTCACCAACCAGCGCTTTGTGTGTTTGTGTCTGTATGTGTGCCTATTGTAATTAAGTGATTGGTAAGAAAGAGGAAAGAAAACACACAGTATATATTGAAATTATTAGATTTAACACACAGTATGGATAGATATAGTTAAATATTGATGTTTTCCCTACATTCATTTAACAACGTAAAAATGTTTCCTACAACTTTATTCAGTCATTTAAAAAAATTCTTAAGATGAGCACAAAGGCTGAAGACAGTTAACACCCACCTTAACAACCTCTCACATCTTCACAGACACATTTTCCTTAAGAAACGGCACAGCATTTTGGCTTTTCTGCATCTGCATGTTTTTGGTTGCACATAAGAAAATGTGAAATAATTCCTGATTGAAAATTTTCTGTTGCTGTTCCCCCCCATACAATTAATGGAGCTTTTCAAACATTCATCTCCGCCAGTTATTCTGCTTTATATCTAATAATTTCACGATCCACAAGCTACAACTTCCTCTTTATTTCGGTTGTTTCTAGAAAAATATAATTGTTAGGACTTCATACAAGAGAAAATAAATTAGGATTACATTTGTTTGCAGTATATTGTATCTACTGGAGTCTGATCTTCCTCTGTGGTGTAGTATCTGACAGCTGAGGCACCAGCCCACGTTATTTACATCTGAGTTGCTGATGGGCATCCAGTAATTGATTGTTCTTCCAGCAGCCACTTTGGCTTCTGTCTCTGTGTAAAGCCATTAATCCTATATGTATAGTATGTGTTTGTTTTTTTCCCATTGAACACATGCAACATTGTATCACACTATTGTTGTCTTCAGTCCTTATTGGAGAATAGTGTTGGAAATTCTGGTGCTTACACAAATGTTGATACTGTGCATCTGTGAAATAATTGGTCCCTGGTGAAACTTGGTCTTTTCTGCAGATCACAATGATGCAGAACGAGTGTACGAGGTTCTTATTGTTCTTGCACACACTTTACAGTAACAAACTAACAGTAGGTATTATGGCCAAACAATGTCAGATAACGGACTATATATACAAGCTAACATGAAATATAATTATTGTCATGTTCATGTAGCTATTTAACATGTAATACAGACATGGTTTTGTTTCCTTAAAAAATTAGCTAGTCCATCATGAATATGCTTCAAATCATCATTATCCAACCTCATTAGACCAAATACTACAATACCTGTCATGGTTATAGCTTTAGTTTGCTATGTGGCGAACTACCAAAGAATCTGCCTGTGCATTTTTAATTTCTTAGACTGCTCTCAGCAATAAATATCTCTTGCATGCTGGAATAACTAGGCCAGAGAAAATAATTATGGTCAATGGTCAAGTCAAAAAGTCAAAACATTTCTTTACAAGCTTTTCTTCTCACAATTCTCTCAGTGCTTTCAATCCGGCCCTTCACACTTTTGAAAAGGGTGTTGATGCTGCACTGTGAGATTTGAACTATATCCTCTTGGTCTGACTCAGTAATGAAGTGATGAACAAACAGAAATAACAAACAGGGCAAAGGTATTATTGTTTTATATTGATTTGTCAATTGATTAAGTGGTTGTGTACAAGAGATCATTTTGCAGGAACAAGACTTTCCCTCTCTTCCCTCTATATCACTGCAACACAGCAGTCATATAGTATTGTTAGATGATGCAGAACTGCAGTCATTATTAATACACAGAGTCTAGGTTTATTACTACAAATTCAGCAGATATCTCCTTATTGGAAAGCATTTTTTTTCAATCTAGGCCTAAGGCCTGCATCTGTTAAACCTATATTAGCGTGTCCTGTTATATATTGTTCATGAGTCATAAAGCGGAGGGAACTGAATACATTTCCAGCTTTTTCTCTGTTGAGAGCCAGATTGAAGGGTTCTTGTACTGCTTGTCTCCCTCAATCTGCAATCAGAAGATCAGGGAGCCCGAGAGAAAGAGGGAGAGAGGAGGGGGGTGAGATGGGATGATCTATAATTGCCAGATCAGAAAGAAAGCTTGCCAGCCAGGCGATTTCTCTTCCTGTGTGTGAAAACATGCATGTTCTTCTTTTTGCATACACTGTTGAGGGAAAGTGTGGGTGTTTGGCAGACACAGTCAGATGGAAAATTGGTATTTGTGGCGTTATGTGTTTCAAACTAATCCATTTTGCCTGTAATTGCTGACGTCAATACCTAAACGCCAATTAGAAGGGCTGGCATTAGTGACACATGCTGCAGTTGATAGAAGCGTAGTTCAGGTATGTCATTATACTACGGAGGCTAAAATAATCCAACATACCATGCTGGATCTTGTCACAATGCAATCTATAACCGATACGTTTCACAAACACCATCAGTGACTGGAGACTTTCTTGATAAATCCAATTTGAGAATGCGTACAGTACAATGTGTGTAGTTTATTCTCTTCAGTTCTACTTTTGGTCTTCAAAGAGATAATATGAAATGACAAAATAAACAGAAAGGTAGTAGGTGGCAAAGTTAGAACTGCTACTCGTATCAAAGTACCACTCTATCACTCACCACATCTGAATAATCATAAGTAGTTTTTCTTTGATAGCTCAGCAAATAGTCAATATTAGAGGCTATTGACATTTAGCATGCTTTGGTTGGGTCTACTGTATAATATCTTGGGCTTGAAGCCAAAACCATTAAATTGACACTCTGTGTCTGTTTGCAGAGAATCATTTTCATACAGTATGCAACTATTTTACAATAGCAATATTAAAATACTTTTTGGGGGAAATGTAATGCTACCTTGATTATGTTTTAGCAGACAAAACATAAAAAACTAGCTGCTAATTGGAGTGGTATTTATTAATCTTCTCACCTGACTCTCGGCAAGAAAGCAAATAAGCATATTTCTAAACAGGTAGGACTATTCCCTTAAAGTATGGTTCATTTTAGGGTGAGGTAAGTAAATGATTGTGATTAATTAAACATGTCAAAGTGCATGTCAACATTTACCTCTAGTGTAAGACAGGATCCAAACCTGGCTGTCCAATCTCAAAGTCATACACTTTATTTGGCCATTGAACTCAAGATGGCACAGTAAACAATAAATCATAGCTGGATATGAACAGAATTGTAGCAGACAAAGTGTGTTACATCAAATCAACAATCTTGACATAGTTCACCTTGTACCGCAGGACTAGTCAGTGAGATGACAGTTTAAAGATTTAATAGTGGACTTCACTGGGTGACGGTTTGGGCTGCTTTGTGAAGATAGTGAAAAGATACTTTGGCATATCTTGCTCTAAGCTCTCCCCTCTGTATATGTCTGCCACAGCAGGAGCCTTTAGTCCTGTCTGTTGGGGTTATATAAGGGTCTAAGGGAGCCTGGGCATTAAGATAGAGGCTGACTCAGGCCTCGGCTCTGTCTGGTCATTTAATTCCAGCTCAACATTTAGCGAAAGATTATAGGAGAACCAGAGTTGTGAATGAATCCATCTCCAGTGTGATGGTCTTAATGAGGACAGAGATGCTCCATTAGGACTAAAGAGAAAATGAGAGGCGTAACCTGTAGAGGAAACAGACAGTGACTTAGTATTTCTCTGTATTCACCACACACTGGGTATGTGTCTGTGCATACATCTATGAGTCCTTGTTCTCTCCTTGTTTATAGCTTCGTCCCTCCTCTCCTGATCATCCATCTCAACATACACCATCTGAATCTCAACTGTGTCCATGCAGTCTCTACTTCTAATGCACTCCCCTGTTGTTTCTGGTGATGGTTTGTTCCTTCCCTCACTCTGTCTACGATGTATAAATTCCCGCTTACTTGTTTGTCTCAACGTCATAATGTGTTCGACATTTTGTATCTATTCAATTGTAGAAACTTTTAATCCTTTTTTGCTTCTCATTTTGCAGTTGCATCCCTTCCAAATATGTTCACATCCAGCTGCATTTAGTCTGTAAAAAGTGATTCTTTGCCATATACTTTAAGACAAGTAAATGGCATTTTTTAGAATGTAAATAGAATTTTGGTTGTGAAATAATGTCAAATCCATTATGTGAAACATGAACCACAACACTTATCACATAATGTATCCTAATTACAAAAAAATACTTTTTTTAGAAAATGTCATTGCTTCTCAAATCTATAATTACTAAATTTACTAAAACATCATGCCAAAGCAAAATTAAATATTGGAGAAGTGCCGTTCTCCATCACAACTATTGTATATTTCATCTTAAATCATTGCCAAAGCTAAAATCATTTGCACGTCAAGAGCCTCTAAAAGTAAATAGAAATAAGAAATCTTGTTATCTTCTCTGCAGTGTATTTTGACAGCTTGGAGCAAGAATGTAGTCTTTCTGCCAAACATCCTTTTACTTTCAAACAACCCCCCCCTCTCTCTCTCTCCCCCTCTCCCTCTCTCTCTCTCTCCCTCTCTCTCTCTCTCTTTCTCTCTCTGTCTAGACTGGTGAAAACATTTCTCCCAAGACTTTTTCATCCCAGTTTCCCTTACGGTCTGTCTCTCACTCTGTTCACACTTTGCCCTTTCCATTTCTCTCTTTTATTTCCCTCACTCTCTCCCACCCACTTTCATGCTCTTTTGTTTAGTTTCAGGTCTTTGATGTTTCTAATATACCCGCAATATCACACTAACTTTGTCTCTTTGTCTCTATCGATACACATGTGCACTCTCACTCTCTTTCTACCCCCCGCCCCCTTCCCTCTCCAGTGTGTGGTTCTTTACCAGTGAAGCATCCATCCACTTCTGTATCTCTGTCCCCTCGTTTCACATCCCTCGCCTCTCTTTGAAGTCATCAGAGCCCTAGTCAGAGCCCATGCCACTCCAGTCAGCTTTTATCTCGTACGGAGAAAAAGAGAGGAATGAATTTACAGCCTGCCTGAGCACAGTCATCTCTCCTCCTGTGTGAAATGATTCACTCGTGACTCAAAGCATTATTGGGAACTCTCTCTAAACAAACAACCATTGGATGTGGCATTTTCCATCCAAATTGACTGTAACTGTAACTGAGAGCGGTGGCCTGATTGTCCCCCTGCAGCGCGGTGCCTCTTTCAACAATTCAACATTCTCCAAAGAGCCATCATGTCTCAGTGATTAGCCTGCCATGACTGAGTGCCATCGCACTAATCCAATATTAGCGAAATAATAAAAGTCAAACAACAATTGTTCCAAAGGGTACATTTTCATACGTTTGAGACGTACATTTTCATTTGCCAGACAGAGACACACCTTTGTCTGAAACCTTGCACTTCTCAACTCATTGTGACAAACACACACTCTCACAGCTTGCAGTGTGGTGAGCAGCTTCCACCTGCAGCCTACTGAGCCTCACAGCTTCACACCATTAGTTCAGCTTAGCAAGCACAGCCATCCACAGTACAGCCTAGTCTATAAACCTCGGGCGCCATCTTGACTCATGCGACTGCTGCTTTTTTCTCGTCTTGTTCCTTTCACTGCAAAAATACAGCAAAATAATGATTTCAGCCGTAAACAGCCGTATGCAGCTGGCCTGTGAGTTTCTTAAATACTGTAGCTTGGCTATATACTGTATTTAAGTGTCCTATCAAATGCTTCAGCCCACTATCCCAGTAATGTAAGTCAGACAAAGTTAAGAGTTTGTGTTATATTACAGGGAGGTATGAAATAATGTTTGATAGAAAATTAAACTGAAATTAAATACAGGAAGGTATGAAATAATGTGTGATAGAAAATGTGGTGTTTAATTAGTATAGCTTGCTGGTTATTTAATCTTATGCAAATGCAAAGCAGCATATATTATAAAGCCAATTGCCTGTTGCCAATGTAAATACATAATAATATACAATATTCTTGAAAATATATGTGGTTATGATAAGAGCTCTTTTTAGCCGTGCTAGACTTGTGGCTCCATGGATGGCAATGTCAGTCTGTTTGTTTATCCTGACTGAAATATTTCAATAACTACTGGATGGATTGCCATGACATTTCAGTCCCTCCAGGATTTCGTGGTCTTTTTTTTAGATTGTTGCAGCCCAAAATGCCTGATTTTGCGGGAGCTTTTGTAAAAAAGTTGGTATGTCTTTTGTATGTTTGTTGCAATGAAGTTGCAAGAGACAGTGAAAATTTGTTGAATTTTTGTGAATTGTTAGGATCGCGACATCACGAAATCCTGGAGGGACAGACATTTTATACAGAAATTTATGGTCCCCAGAGGATTGTAATTTGGTGATCTTGGTGACTTTTCTTCTAGCATCATCAAAATCTGAATGTGCTCAATACTTTGGTGGTTTATGACCAAATATCTGCAAAACTAATGACATCCCCATCAGCCTCAGCTGTAGGCTACTGTACTTTGTGTTTAATGCTAATTAGCAATGGTAACTTACTAAAGATGGTAAACATTATACCTGCTAGATGTCTAATTAGCATTTGGCTCAAAGCATCACTGTGCCGAGCAGCCTCACAGAGCAGGTAACATGGCTGTAGACTCTAGGCTGTGTCCGAAATTAGAGACGTTGACTTGAGACTTGGACTCGAGTCAACTCAAGTCATCGTTTTGATAACTTGTGACTTGACAAAAAATAAATAACTTGAAACTCGACTTGGACTTGTAACTCAATGACTCAAGACTTGACTTGACTTAGGGCATGATGACTCGGATGACTTGCGTGTATTCATAAGTTTGCATGTTAGCTGTATAATTTAAATATAATTTAATGTTGTCACATTTCTGTCTATCAAGTATACTATGCAGCAGTGCAAACTGTAAATCATGATTGGAGGACTCGAAAAGCTCCCCTGGTATGTGATTGTCATGATTGGATGACGGCACATAACATCAAAGACCCCTGATGAAGCCTCATTAGTCAGAACAGATTAAATTAATTGTCATACTTTTTGTACTAGTTATACAAACTAGCCAATCGTTTTACTAGATGGGCTACTAATACCTTGTCTTTTCTCTTTATAAAGGCTGTATACTACAGCTAAAAGTGCTTTATCTTGGGTGTAAAGAAGTGACTTGATTTGATGACTTGCCTTAACTAAGGACTCAACTTGACTTGACATAACCTGTGACTTGACTTGTCCAAACAAATAATAACTCAAGACTTGCTTGAGACTGGGACCAAATGACTTGGGACTTACAGTACTTGGGACTTGAGCAAAGATGACTTGGTCACAAGACTGGAAATGACCCCCTTGTTCACTTATTCATGACTGCCTATATAATGGACACTCAATAGTTTGCTCAATAGTGGGCAATAAATTGAGATTTTAGAAACTTACTCATCATCATAATTTTGTGTCATCACTGACAGCTACACAACTGTATATTCTATATTCTATTTTTAGCAGAAAGTAGTGTAAATGCTGCTTACTTTTTTTCGTTCTATTGTGGTATTTTTCAGGGCACAAGTGGAGAAATTTACCCACTCAGTAAATGTAGTGCACTAAAGGGAGTGCTTTTGGACAAAGCCCTTGTCTTGTTAAAGTTTACTTTCAATATAATGCAACACATGCTCTTTTTAGGCATAATGTAGCCAATGACTAAAACCACTGTCCTACTACTTTAATTAGACCATTACTTTATTCATCTAGGTTCACAGACACTAGTCATAGTGTCTCATCAGCTAACTGAGAGATTCCTGTCTGGAATGCTTTTGCTTTCTCCTGCTGTCCGTTTTGTTTCTGCTGTGGTGGCTGGTGGCTGCTCTGTTGGAATCCCCATGACAACCACACCAGCAGTCTGTCAAATGCTATTATCTCAAACACTTCAACAATGTGTCCAGCACACCCTTAGCTAGCAAAGTGACAGAACATGAGTGTGTGTATGTGTGTTTCTGTGCAAACACACTTTAAAGAGTGCTGCTCAGTCCATGAAAACCTGCAGTCAGTGGTGGAAAGTAACTAAGAAGTACAGTATTCAGGTACCATTTTATTGCCATTTTCAATTTTTCTGGTACTTTATACATGTTAGAGGCAAATGTACTTTTTACTCCACTACATGTATTTGATAACTTTAGTAGTCATTCATTACTTTGCAAATTATGACTTATTAATACATTTAATTTAAGTAATAAACTATGATCTATTATTACAGGTTATGATACCCTGCTGTAAATTTGTTTATAGGTGGGTAGATATGTGTGGAGTTGTAACAGTGTGGGTAGAATGATCTTAGACTGTGACTTTGTGGAGTGCAAGAAATGCTTAAGGTTAGGTTGCCATGTTGATTTTGTGTATTACCAGTTGCCTTTTCCCCCCTTTTTTGTGCAGGGGGATAATGGGGGATATTACTGTCTAAAAAGAAATGAACATGAATCTGTAATATATATCATTTGTTCAGATTGTTAAATAAAATGTAATTATATGTATAAAAAGAAAGATATCCTGCAGTGTATAAAGCTAATACAATTAGCCCCATCTTTACCAGCTGCAACATTAAAGTGATGTACGCATGAATGCATCACTAATTATAAGTCAGTGATATAATATATACAGCATGTATATATATTGTGTGTGATATATATATATATATATATATACTGTATATATATACACATATACATATATATATATATATATATATACATATACATATATATATATATATATACACATATACATATATTATATATATATATATATATATATATATATATATATATATATATATATATATATATATATATATATATATATATATATATATATATATATATATATATATATATATATATATATATATATATATATATATATATATATATATATATATATATATATATATATATATATATATATATATATATATATATATATATACACATATATATATATATATATATATACATACATATATATATATATATACACTATATATATATATATATATACATATATATACATACACTATATATATATATATATATATATATATATACATATATATATATATATATATATATATATATATATATACATACATATATATATATATATATATATATATAACAGCATTGCCTCCTGTTTCTTGCTGCCTGTGACAAAAGATAAAATATGTTATCTAAGCTTGAGCAGAGTGAAAAAAGACAAGGTCAGGTCTAAGAATGCATTAGGATATGGTGGGAAGGGTCTCTCTATTCCTTGCGACAGACTGATTTGATTTGTTGATATTAGCTTCCCTTGCGTGTCAGCAGAGCCCTGTGTAAATGGAAGAGCTGGTATTAAAGCAAGTGAGAGAGGATACGTCAGGGTGAGGATCGATGCACACAATTTGAATAACCAGATTTTGACAAAATCTGCCATTGACGACGCTGTCCTGCATGAATTTATGAATTAAGGCAATTCATTTTTTTTTCCAGTGACTTCATTTGCAACATCCCCATCATTTAAACTGTACCATCCAACCGTAGCACTGAAAAAGTTCTGATTTGACCTCTTTTTAATTTAGTGAGTCCATCCAACAGTCTGAATCACTCCACAAGTAACGGTGATTTTTAAAGGTTCAACAACAACAGTCGTCCATCATCTTCATCGCTCCATAGTTGCGTCAAACAGTCTGCCCCTATCAATTTATTATCTATCCTGACTGTTGTGTCCTCTGATGTGTGCACGTGTGCGTGTCCCGTCAGATACCCGGTCCTCGTCTCGTCTCTGTTCTGCAGACAGGAGAAGGCAGAAGAATGTCAGCCTGCCAGTATGCAGCTGCTTATCTCTTATTGGTATTCAGGACACACATACTCTTCCTGAGTGTCTGTTGCACGTGCCAAGGAGGAATGTGGGAAATGAGGGGATGGAGAGAGGAGGAGGAGAAGAGGAGTGAAGCCCCTATCCCCCTCCCCCTCATGTTTTCTAGATCTAAAAATAGACAGCATCCTCCCTTTCTTTTCTATTCCCAGTTCATCTGTTTCCATACCCAGCATCCCTCCCTGTTTTCCTCTCATCCTTGTCCTCTTCCTCCTTGTCTCTCTGTTTGGTCTAAGTAAACATGCTCTCTGGTGCCCAATGATAAGACTCCTCCTCAAGGGTAATGGCAGACAGTTGGACACTGCTAACAGGCTTGCCTGGATGAAAGATTAACTATAGGGGTGAATTCATTTACACTAACACTACAGTATTTCCATGGCCAGACTGCACTGTTTAACCACCAAAAATAAAGGCATGATTATTAAAAACTCCTAAGTACAAATCCCCTTAGTGTCTGCTGATTGCTGATCACAAATATGTGCTCAATAATATATATAATTGTTTTATTGAATTATAAGTATATGTATTTGTGCATGGCTGACCAATGGTTGTTAGCATGCTTTTTAAGTGTGTATAAACTTTAGCAACCATTAGTAATTACATTCACTTTTTTTGAAAAAACTGTTGCACAATACATCTGAAAATAATGCAGCTTTCTTCTTCCTTTATCTATTAATTTATGATTACATGCTTTTTCAGTGATGAAATCACGGTAGGTGGGCAGGAGGGATATTGGCTTTCAGTGGATTATGTTCTAGCACATGGCCAACCTTGGCTTAGTCATCGCGCCCACTGCTCGCCCACCAAGGAGATGAGAGTGAGAGTGAGAGTGAGAGAGGCCTTGCCCTAGGAACACTATCCCACCACCAGCCAGGAACACCAGATGATAGTGGATTTAGAAATAGGCAGAAATCAGAAATCAGTGTCTAGAAAGAGAGTCAGCTAAAGGTAGAGATAGAAGAGTGAAGAAGGTAGCCCCAGCAGTGCTATTCCAACATGAACCAGAAACTGATATGTAATAATGATGAGATTAATACAAACACTGAAAAAAGTAATACACACATTAGTGTGTGTGTGTGTGTGTGTGTGTGTGTGTGTGTGTGTGTAAGAGACACTGTGCACTGTATCAGAATAAGCACACTTACATTTGTTACTCAGCACGTAAAAGTACAATAAAATTAATAGTAGATCTTTTCCACACGTCACCTTTTACTTTCCCCATTGTTACCACTGCCTACCAAAAAAAAAAACACTACTACTACTACTACTACTAATATTATTACTAGTCTACCAACTGCTTGTGCTGCTAATACTTTTGCAGTTATTACTCACTGCAGCTACTACTGTAGCTACAATACTATAGTACACTGATTTCAAAATATAAGGCACTACATGTAATTAGAAAAGAACCTTCTCTGCAAGAAGGGATTTAATTTAAAGCAGTGTTTGTTGATTTTTTGGTCACTTGGGGGCAGCGTCACAAATGTAACTGTATATACAATAAAGTGAATGTGTTAACAAACAGTCGCTTATTTCAGGCTGCCCTAATGAACAGTTTGTACATATACTGTAGCTACGAAAAGTAATGCACGGTAATTCCTATATATTCCATGTATTTATGACTGAAAGGCCCACATTGAGGTTTGCTATAAGGCAGTGCCCTGTACTGTCCGTAGTAATTATGACCAGAGGCCCCATTAATAAACATGGCGTACACTCAAAAAAAGACGTACGCCGCTCTCTATGCAGGAATTGGGATTTATCAAAACTTGACGGGAAAACGTGCGGTCCTCCACGGAAACGCTGACCCAGGCGTACGCACAGAAACGGGTGAAAGGAGAAACGACGACACCGACGACAGACGGATGAAACACGTGAAACTGAGACCATTGTGTTAAACAAATTGAAATATTGCCTCTTATTGATGATATGAAAAACTCAGAACCATTTTTACAATCAATATCCTACACAAACACCTGCTTGATCCATCTGTGGTGAAAAACAAACAAAATAAAACAAGACACTATCTAAAAATTCAAATGAATATATATTTTGTAAAAAAACTAAAATGTTCTGTAATTATATTGGCATGTTACGGAATTTAATTCTCATGATAAACAGGACAAATAATGTTTACACTGATGCTGTTTTCGATGCCTCCGTCTGGCGGAGCACATTGTTTTAATATGGTCATCATATACCCTACAGTATCATAGTGTTTTATACAGTGTTTATTTTTATGGCTTTAGATCATTTTATTTTTGTTTTTAAATGTTTGTTTTTATTGTAGGTCTAAAGCATGATTTAACCATTGTGAAAGGTACAATAGAAAGTTTTACTAATTACATGCTCCTTGCACAGATTGCCATTTACAATTAGATTAATTCCGACACCAGTTTTTTAGATACAATCAAATTGATGGGTAGAAAAAGGCATTTCATGCATAATGATGACGCACAATGGCTGGCTTTGCACTGTTGGGAGATGTGACAAATCGAGACCTACAGCAAGAAGACTTGCCGGCAAACGAGGAAGAGTGGCCTCAGAGACGATTCCGACTGCCTCGAGCTGTCCTGTTGGATCTCTGTGTTGTTTTGGGCCCAGCGTTACAGAGGAGCACTCGGGAGAAACCACGCCATGCCGGTGTCGTGCCGACACCTGTCCCACTTCAAGAGGGGTCAGCTCCGGCGTCCCCGTTGCATAAACACTTTCTCGGGGTAGCGCTAGGCGTTTTTTGCATCAACTTTAATATTGGACCATTTCTTTTTAATTTGGGCCACGGTCCTACCTCTGAGGCTGTGGCATTAACTGCGTCTGCAACATGTCAATCTACAGCTTTTTTGGCATTAGTAATGCCCACACTGTGCCCTCCAAACATATTTTCCTCTTTTCCACCCCTCTAAGAAGAACTACAACTTCACATTGAGTGAAAGTCCTTGCTTTTTTTCCCTCTGTGCGCATGATGTCAGTATGGGTGAATATTAATTTGGGGCGTTTCAATGACTATTTAAGGGCAATTATGGGCGTGACATGAAGATGCCAAAGCTGCGCCACATTTAGAGTCAATTGTGATTTATAAAGGGAATGCGGTGTAAGACGTGCGTATTTCTGTGCGTATTTCTGTGCGTATTTCTGTGCGTACTTACATCCTATGTTTCGTCCATACGCCACTTCTGACGCAAATTTGCTGCACAGTTTTATAAACGAGGCCCCAGAGCACTTAGTATAAGAGCGCAAAAATCTATGCAGGGAGGAAGTTAGGGTGGTGGATGGGTCCCCAAAACACAAGACTTTCACCCGTACGTGTCCTGGACATTTTTGTACGATATCATTAGAACCCGTTGATGAAAATACGTTGGGTTATTTACGTATTCAGCAGAGCTACATTAGCATTTATTTGGAGTCCTGTTTCTGACCACCTGTTTCTGATATTCAAATAATTGACTCTTTCACTGCTTGATACTCCACTATGTTCACTGGCTAGTCGCTCATTACTGCGGCTTTAATGTGAATAAATGTAAGTTAATTAACTTTACGTGTCAGATAGATGTGATTATTATAGAGCTATCAGTAGAAATATAAGTGTTAAAGTTCTTTGCACAATAGTACCCTCCTGGACAGAAATTGGAACTGTCTGTTTTCTTTTGTAGCCTTAGAGAGGATTGAAAGAGAGGATTGAAAAACACATGCAAAACTGCACCATTATTGTTTTACCACTTCTTTAAACATTTTTTGGCAGAAACAGAAAAAAGCACTTCCTTTTCAAAACTACAATTTTGTGCCATTATACCATACATTCTGAAGGGGTCTGGTGCCAAGCTAAAAGGTTTGTGACATCCTGTTTCTGAGTGAACTACTATAAGGGTAAAAATGAAAAAAGTTAATATTTTACAATGAAAAAGTCATCACATAGAGCTTTAATTTGCATTAGAGCATAAGACTATATCCTTCAGGAATTGTATGATACTCTAAATTGTGCTGTGGTTGCATAAAGCATGAGATGGCAGTCATCTACTGGCTGGCAAATTTGGAACAAGAACTGCATTAACTACAGCAATGTCAAACGAGGATAAAAGCCAGTGTTTTCCAGGGAGCAGCTGGCATAGCTGGCTGACTACCTCTCATCCAGGATTTAATGCTTGTCTTTTTCTCTTACTAAAGTGTTGTCCCTTGGGGAGGGAGATGTTGAGGAGTCAGGGGAAATACTGAACATCCTTCTGCAATCATACACAAGGGACGATGATTCTCAGGGGACGCCAGGAGGAAAGAGGACGTGTGTTACGAAAATCTGGAGGAGTTGATAAAAATCAAGGGAATTGTGTATGCACGTATCTGTTGGCAACCATCTTGAAAGCTTTCTTAATGAAATAGTGATAATACCTCTGTCCATCAAACCAGATGACAACACTGCAACTGCTGCTTCTGCTATTGTGCACAGGAATGCTTTAGCAATCAGTTTTGATTATTAAGCATTCCAGCAAGGAAATGATGGAGAAGATTATGCACTACCAACCACGTAGTATATTATGAAAGGCTTTCAATGATGTTAGATGTGTAAAGGGAGACAAATTATTAGACAGAAAAATACCTAGATTACTTCAGTTTCCTGGAAAGATAACTTTGAGAAGTGAAAATAATAATATAGCAAATACTACTAGCCTGCCAAAAATCATACAGATTTTCTCCTTGCTCAGTTTGGTCTGTGGATAAATTCGCTTGAGACAGACATCAAAAAGGATGTACAATAGATGACCCAGAGTTCTCTCTTTCACTCAGACATGAACCTTTCCTACTCCTGGTTCGACAAAGGCGCCATTCACAGGGCTGTGATTGTCCTTTGCTTTTGATTTTCGACCTGGAAATATACGTGCATTATCCACTGAAATTAGATTCTGAATAAATTAGAGGCATGAAGTACATCATATTGCTGCAGCATCTAGCTCACTTTGTCTTCAGCAACACATTTAAATATTTATTTTAGGAGTTTAATGAGTGACCTATTATATATGTTATAGTTCTGGATAATATCGGTCTTAGCTGAAATCTTGTAGCAAGAACTGAGCATAAATGTGTGACAACAAACGAGGTTGCAACTTCTGTTACATCTATTTTTTTTAATTCTTTAATCTAAAAAACAAGACTGCATTGCTACAGCAGGATAACAGTAGGATAGATGAGTTATGACACTAAAGGTTTCAGTATGCTCAAAATGACTCATACGACGTCGTCCAACCACGTCTGAAGACAAAAGTGTTAATAGCTTTTTTTGAACGACCACACTGGAAGGCTGGGTGAAAAGTGGGCTGTCATATAGAGGGGCAAGATGCAATGAATCATACAAACTGGGATAACCATGCACACTTTCAGAAATTCATTCCATAAACGCATTTATGGTGTTGCGCTCGGTTGTGCTTACAAAAAGTGATGGAAGCAATTACGTGAAAAATTAAAGACATTCTCACCTCTGCACACCTGGGAATCTGCTGTGTTAAGTGGGAATGCTTTTGGGACTGCCGGTTTCAGTGACGTGCTACACAGTCCAACCAATGGTTTAACAATTTTCCACTAGTGTACAGGTGTTGGTAACACGTGAAGATGCAACGTGACAGTAAGGGCAGGGAAGAACACTGCTAGCATGGATGTAAACAATCCTGGATTTAAAATACTTTAAAGGGGTGATATAATGACAGAGTTTACCTTGTCATAGTTGAATAACGACAGTTCGGTGGGTAAAATGGGTATACAGAGAACCTCAAAGTCCCATTGACACCTCTTTCCTATGCAAATCTCACAATTTGAAACTGCCGCTGAAAACCTACAAAGCTAATAGTGGACATCAACTTGGTGGCTGTGCCTTTATTTGGCTCTAGTCTGTACCTTTGTCACACCAGCATAGATCTCAGACACTAGTTTAGCTGCGCGCTGCTCTGTGTACTTCCACGGGAATTACAAAGAAGAAAGTTTGGAAGCCGTAACCACGGCCGTAAATGCAGTGTTCCAGGCTGTACAGGGAATGCTGACACTTTTCAAATTTCATCATGAGCTGCCGGTCGTGGTGCTCCAGGTAAGCGATTTAGTTACCCCAGCATAGGTGATTGTGCGCTGGGTACAGAGCACCGCGAGCTGCTGGTCGTGGTCGTGGTGCAAGTAAATGCTAAATGACAAAACTTACCACCCTGAAGTAGTCACTTCCAATTTACGGGCAACTGGTTGCTCCTCCACATCAGATTCTTCCTCTGATTCAAGCTCAAACATATACGGTTCAACACCTAATGTCTCCAGCTTTGCTCGTTGTAAACCAATCAGCGCGCAGCTCATCTAAATATTCATGAGCATACCATAATAGGGAGAAAACCTCTCGTTTCATTCTAGGGCTATTTCACAGGGTTGCATTAGGGCGCATAGAACAGCACCCGGGCCATTTTCAGCCCAACCAATGTTACATACCCTATTCGGAGACCTTACAGTTTTTCACAATGCAATCATGTCTCAAAATCAAATAATTCTTCCAGAACACTAACACATGTTCTCTCCCAACAGGAACATTTAGTCAACCACTGCACAATGTCATAAAAAACACTAACATCAGATGGAATTACAGAAACTGCATTATTTTACATGTGTCAGGTCTGCCCATATATAACAGACAATAGTATATTGTATTGATCATAGATTGTGTTTTGGGCTGCAGTTTCTCTACATTTTTGTTTTGTTTAGTAAATGCATGCATATTTTTTTTTTACTGTAAAGATTTTTTTTGGGCTTTTCCACCTTTATTTGACAGGACAGCTAGTTGGGAGAGAGAGGGGGGGGAAGACATGCAGGAAATTGTCACAAGTCGGATTTGAACCCTGGACCTCTGCGTCAAGGCATAAACCTCCAAGTATATGTGCGCCTGCTCTACCACTGAACCAACCACCATTTTGTTTCCTTTGCTGCAGAGATTCAATACAAAAAATGAATGACCCATCTCAGAGTAGCTTTATTTACAGTTTATGAAAAAAAGGAGACAGAATTGTCCTGGTACTCCTCTTCCTCTCCCTCGTGAAGGCATTTTTCTTATTTTCTGTGTTCATCTACAGTATATTGTTCAAATAGGTCCTTTTTTTTTACTGTACTACCATATGATCATGTGATTGAAAGAACCTCAACACCTGAGTGTGTTTCTTAGAAGGGAATCAGCTGTGATTTATCTAATTTGCATAACTTCAATCAGCTGTTTCTCAATAAATGCATGTATAAAATGCAGGGGATATATTTGTGTTTCAATTTACAATATGATCAGCTGTTCACTTTGACTTTAGCCTATAAGTTAGGTTTAGAACATGATGTTATCTGTTCTGACATACAGTGTGAAAGCATTTGGAAATTTGGCAGTAAAGATCCATTGTTTTGGTGGAGCTTGTGTGTAAAATAAGTTTAAGCATTTTAAATTTGTTTTAACTCTATGCAATTTGTGTCAAAGCAACAAGAAATGTGTTAATTGTATAGCCTACACAGACGGATGTTGTGCTAACTGTGTTAAGAGTTTAGGAACGTTGTTAAAAGTATTGAAAAAAGTGTCATAGCGATCGTGAAAAACTGTAAAGCTACATTGTGTAAGAATTTCTCCCATCTAGCAGTGAAATTGTATATGACAACCAACTGAATATTACTTTCCAGACCCTCCCATTCCAATCGCGTTTTAACTGCTACGGTGGCCAAACCCGAAATTAGCTCTTAGTATCTCCGTCGTTTACACGCAGCTGTAGCCACTCCAATATTAACTTTGGTGCCGGCCGTCATTCGAGCGACTCACTTGTATGTATTGTGAATGATTCTACGCTTACGAGAATACTTTGATTAGTTGGTGGAAGTAATTACACATGAATGAGCACACATTTGTGAAAGAACAGAGGGGGTTTTGCTAAGAATCAACTAAAAAAATTACACAACGTAGGTTTAAGGAACAGTGTGAAATACCCTATATAATCATTCTATCACCCTTTAAAAAAAAAATCAACTTTGCAAATGTTTTATGAGAAAGAAAATACATTCACCAAGTTTTTTAGTCATCAAGGATACACACAATGAGTTTTGGTAACACAGGGCACATTTAGCATCATGGCACAATCCACAATTCAGTTCATTTAGCTCAAATTTAATGAATTATTCACATTAATGTCCTTTCAGCTTAGAACAAAGACGCTATATTTAGGAAAGCAGAAAACAACACAACAACAGCTATAACAACAGCAACTCAGGTAACCTTAAGTCAAAACACCACACAGGGAATCAAAGATCTTCTTGTTTGCCTGCAAACATCAGTCTCACTTTCATCTATTAGCAAATCAGACCAAACCAGATCAAGCCATTAAAGGCTCTCAGAAACACCTCGAGGAGCATTTCAAAGCTGAGGAGGCATCATGGTTGACAATATCCATTTGTAATCACCCAAATAAACCAAAGTCTGTAGTAAGAAAGCCATCTGTCCTGCACTGTCCATATGAAAGTGCTTGCAATATGATAATACTGCTGCTGCGTGCAAGAGTGATTAACAGTGGCATCAGGTTTTTCTTATCACAGTCCTCCATTATGGAAATAATGGACAAAGTAGTGCACCACCAATTGGTACATTATAAAACACAATATTGACAGCAGATGTGAGGGGAGAGAGGATGCTCTGAGGGTGAAATAATTATCAACTATGCATAGATCTTTGCAGTTTGCTGGAACGATAAAGCCATGAGCTGCAAATGGCAGAGAAGCATCCTCAGGTTTCTTTATACTGTACCTTTTAGGATGCAATGTTATTACAAATGACATATAATGAAGAATAAAGATAACAGAGGGAGAAAACATCCTGAAGTGTGAAACAGTGAAGTGACATCCCAAGAAACAGATGCTCCATTTGACTGATGGTTCAATGGAGCTTGATTGTGTACACAGAGACAGAAGTGTATTGATGAATGCAACCGAAAGCAAAGGCTTATCAAGCACCAAACTGCAGATGTTGTTAAATGGCTAATCACTGGTTTGCAGAATGTGCCTCACAGCGTTTAGAAATAAATATTCAGTTTGGATGGAGTAATTGCATTCACTCCAGGCAGTGTTGTCACCTGGGTATCTGTTCCTCATGTTCTACTGTACGATCTTGGCCTGCTGTGAAACAGACTGTTCTTGTTCTCCAACCGAGAGCCTCAGCATGCCTATGAGAAGTGAAGGCTTGGATAAATAAAAAAAAGTGCCAAGGAGACAATGAAAATGCAAAAATATGCAACCATAAATAATAAAAAAAAACTGTAGAGAGTTGGGTTGGGAAGCAGAAGGTTGCTGGTTCAAGTCCCCATACGGACCAAAGTATGGTAGTGGACTGGTAGCTGGAGAGGATCCCGTTCCTATCTCGGGCACTGCCAAGGGGCTCTTGAGCAAGGCATGGAACCCCCAACTGCTCGGAGCACCTGTCCATCGACAGCTGCAGCCCCCTCACTCTGACATCTCCCATTAGTGCATGTATAGCTACTGAGCATGTGTATATTTCAGGCCTGCATGTGTGTTCTAACAACAGTGTGAAAACATGAATTTCCCTTGCAGGATTAATAAAGTATAAATTATTAAAATGTAATGGATTATAAATCAGGATAGCTACTTTAAAAGGTGAGCAAAGCAAACAGAGCATGCCCATCTGTTGCCAAAGCTAAGTATTTTTGTTTCTTTTTTGGCTCCTTGATATAAGCCAAAATATAAGCCTGAATGCTTTACATTTAACATAAAGCCCTCTGGGCTGCAAGTGTTAAGTAGCGCTGGAAGAATACTAATCGATTAGTCCATTGACAGGAAATCAATCAATAAACTAATGGTTTAGGTTATTGTTCAGTTTCTAAAATGTGTGTTGTTTTTTTGTCAGTGTAAATTAAATATCTGCAGATGTTACCTTGACCTTGTGAAAATTGTGATTTGACATTTTGTAGATCAAACAATTGATCGATTACTCGAAAAAAGCAATTGATTAATCAATGATGAAAATAACTGTTGTATGGTTGGGTACCGAATTCTGTACTTTTTTGATTACCAATCAAATTACATCGGTACTAACGAGGATCGATAGTAATAAGTGGGCAACAGTTTCTTAGAATAATCAACACAAACACGGTAAGATAAAAACAGACCCAACTTCTCTTTCTTCGCTCATACAGCAGGACTTAAAATTAGACAAAATCGACAATAATATCAATATTGTTGGAAGTGATAATGAAGTAATAATAATAAAACTCACTCAACCCAAAATGATATTGGGAATTATCCCAACAAAAAGTATAATTGTAAGGCACCACATGAACTGAATCATACAGTTAGTTGCTATAACTCATATGGGAACAAAAGGAAAAGGAAACGAAGATGCCTCTCTTCTTTTTCTTAACCTCTATAAACAATATCTACCTTTCTCTCCATCCTGTACACCCTCTGTCCCCCCTCATGCTACCCCACAACCACCTTCTTTCTTTCTCATGAATGGGCGATGGCGAGCTGCCAAAGTCCTTGTGATACTGGTCGCAGTCGGTGTTGCTGTGGTAACTCGGAGACTTAGGATTCATGGCGTCTATTCAACAACCTTGTCAGCATGAGCTCAATAACTTCCCCCACCTTTGCAGGGTCATTTTTATTTTCAAAGCCCAAGTGGTGCAGTGCTGCACAGATGCAGGCTGAAGTGTCTGACTAACTTTGTTTGTATTTAGCTGGCAATGTAACAATGTTTTGTTCATGTTAGTCGAGCTAATATCTTTATTGTTTTATCTGACACTTCCCAGTCACGCACAAAATTGCAGTTGTCTGTTGTGCTGTGACAGTACATGCAGTATTTTACTTGTATATTCGATGGGCAAAGTGTTTATTCTGACAAAAAAACTAGTGTGCTGATATCTAATTGGCTGGGTATAATTTGGGTTGGATTTCAAGTGCATTATCTGCTGTGAATATTTGAATTGAAAACTGACAATTTGAACTTGACTTTAAGCAGAACATTTTTATTTTCTCTTTACATTTTGGGTGTAATAAATGTATGAATCGATACACTCAGTCATATAGATTTCTTATCACTGAGGAAAAGTTAAAGTCATGCGTATACAGTATTAACATAATCCATAGCTAAGATATGCATTGTGAATTGGTTATTATTTGGTTCATTATTAATAATTAGGTTTATTTTTGGCTTGAATAACATGTACAGCATAATAGCCTATAGATTAAAATGTGCAGCCTTCCAGTGAACACAGTCATACTCATGTAAATTATAAAGGGTTATTACAATGTTAGTGTATACTTAAGCAATATTACTGATTGATTTGTCTGACACTGCAGTAATTTTACTTTAAAAATTCAAACGTATGTAAGAGTTTTCACTTTGTGTTTTTTTATCTAACGATTTTACATTAGTGGAGATGTTTTGTTGCTGCTGTACTGTATGTGATTGATTAAAAAATAGGTTTGTGGTGACGATAAAAGCTTTATCATACCCGTGCAAAGTGCTCTTGTCTAACAAAAGGTCATTACAGTATGAATGCCTTTGGTCAGCATATCTCCTGTGAAGGAATTGAGCAGATGAGCACTACATTCCTGAGTTCACTTTACTTGTTTGTGTTTGTTTAATGTCTCTCCATGAGTAGAGAAAGAAAGAAAGAAAGAAAGAGATAAAAAAAAACTTCTGTCTTCAGAGATTTAGACCTTGTATAAAACATGCTAATCTAATTAAGGCTGTTTGAAAAAGGTGTTTGAGATCATCAAGTGTTGAGATTTCTCCTCACCTAAATCTAGGTCACCACTGGAGAGGAACCGCAGCACTTGAATATATCACCATTATAAATATAGGAGTTAAAGGCTAGACAGGCAGGGAACTTAATACCAGGCTAAATAATATAGCTCATAATATGTACTGTAACCATTCAACCATTTAGTATGCTTTGCCTGTATTGTGTCCAACCCTTAAAGGAGACATATTATATACTGTCTTTAGGTTCATACTTGTATTTTGTGTTTATACTAGAACATTTTTTACATGCTTTAATATTCAAAAAAACACTTTATCTTTCCTCATACTGCCCATGGCTGCTGCACCTGTATTCACCCTCTGTCTGAGACACTCTGTTGTAGTATCTGTCTCTTTAAAGCCCCTCCGAAAAAGCCCAGCCTGCTCCGACTGGTCAGCATTTACGGGTCTCCACATGCACTTCACTCTCGCTGTCTCTGTACTACTGCCGTTGCAGCAGATGATTGGCAATGGAGTAAATAGCAAAACTTTATAACGTTAAAAAATCACCAGTAAAAGCTTCTAAACCAAATACTACACAACCAAACCGAAAGCCAAGGTTACAGCTTTCTCTGGCATTAGCATGTAGCTACACGTAGCAGTGTATTTAATGTAAACACTGAAGTAGCATGTCTGCCTGGACCAGATGACCATATATAGAAACCCTGCCTGGTATGACATCACTCCGGGCCTAGAGTAGAAAAATCTTTTGAAAGCAGAGCATTCAGAACAGTGTGACATCTGAGGTTTTGGCTCACAGGGATTTCTTTTAAATAGGTTAAACTCATTATTTGAAGCTTTTTTCCACGTTTAATATGGACATTTGACATTGTAACATTACATACATGACAGAAAATACCGAAAAGCATAGGTCACCTTTAACATTGTGTTTTTGGATTTGCTCCATATGCAAATGCCTCAGCTTGTGTAGAAGAGATGTGTGACTTGTTTGTGACACAGCACTTCACTGTGCTTTAACACAGCTGTAATGTAAAACTTTAAGTGCTTTTTTATTTTAGTATTGATCCTATTAAAAGTGATTGACCTTAAAGCTGGTATGCATGTTGTATTTTTTTGTAAACCACTGCTGGTTGTTGAGGGCAAACAAAATGTGAAATATTATCCCTCAGCCTCCACCACAGGTTCTGCCTTATTCATGGAGCCAAGCACTGCAGGGTTTAGAAGGAAATGAGATCAAGCAACTGCAAAGACTGTTTTATCTAGTCGAGCTGTCATGCTATATAGCCACAGGTTCTATTTGGGCTGCTCTCGCACCGCCTTAGGCAACCAGACTTGAATGGGTTGCTCACCCATTTTGATGCTGCGCTTTTTAAAATATAATAATCCACACCTTCTGGGTTCATAAGCTTTCATAATATGTGTCCTTCTGTGTGTGTTTGTGTGTGTGTGTGTGTGTGTGTGTGTGTGTGAGTGCGCGCATCTCTTAATTCTGTCAGACTATATATGCAATGTGACAAATAATCGCTGTGTGTTCTGTATTGTGTCATGATGGAAATATGTGTGTGTGTGTGTGTGTGTGTGTGTGTGTGTGTGTTGTTCTGATATGCAAGGGCATAATTGTGTGATGCAAAGTTGGGAGGAATCTCTGTTCTGCTCATGTAGACACTCTTGTCCTCAGATAACACTGTCAAGGTAATACCATTCTCCCCTGAATGTCTGATGCAGTAACATTCACCCATCGCAGTGCAGGCAACTAGGCGAGAGAGAGGGGGGAAGAGGAAGAAGCAAGAGGAGGAGGAAAAGAAAAAGAAAAGGATAGCTTTTAATTTCCTCAGCGGCACAGTAAGCAAGGGTTCTACATTTGCACAGACAGACAAAAACTGAAACTCATCTAGAGCTCCTAATTAAATGACAAGCTGCATTTGATATAGTGTGCTAAGACAGACCAAATGTAGATTTCTTTTAGAAACTGTAATTGAGGATAAGATCGCCTTACAGTGTCTCATCTAAACAAGTGCATGCTTTCGAGTTCTATTTTGTTGTTGGGCATCATGATCATTTCTTCTTAAAAATGTATCTTGATGGGTCCCTCAGACTCTAATAAGCACTCATCAGTGTTAAGGGATATGTAGGTAAAGATGATTTAATTAAAGCTGTTTAAAAAATTAAGTTCTAAGGATTTTTTTCCTGTCACTTAAATCTAGGTCAACTTTAGAGACGGATAGCATAATTTGTTAAGGAACCTGTAGGTTGTGCAGCACCATCAACAAATGAATGCTCTACGGCTAGCATGTAGTAGCCAAGGGGGTAAGCGAGCGCCTGGAATGCGTAGCTCCTATGGCGCCATTTTGATGCTAACAAGCGATCACCCGCCGTTAGCATCCCACTGACTGCCATTCATTTTGACGTCACTTTGACAGCGAATAACTTTACATCTGAAGCGTTTAAAGACTCTATTTGTCCATTGTTCATTTCTAAAGAAACACGACAATGTATAAAAGGCTCCATAACCTTGTACCTCACGTTATGGCTCCGTAGCAGATGAAAATAGGCTAACAATTGTGTCATAACCAAGCGACTTACTGTCGCATAGTAGGGGAATTACCGTATAGTATAGGAGAAGCTCGCAGGCAGTTTGGACTTACATTAGCTGTTTAGGTTTAATTACTGATGTTAAATAGCATTTTATTTAGCAATAATTAGCCTGTGCCCATGTTATCTCCTTACATATACCTACACTCTCTGTCTCTGTAAGATTGGGAATGATTGAGATTTATTTTGGCACAGCTACCAGAAGACTTACAACTTTCAGACACGTTGCTCACGTCACATTTACGTTGTCTCTGTCAGTTGGAGGCTGCGCAGTAATGCTTAGCGCTCACCGGAAAAGTGCTTCTAATAGCCTTCACTGGTCTCCGTCCAGAGCAACGGGCTCTATTGGTCCATTTTATATATGTCAATGGTAGTAGCTCACTTCAAATGTCAAGGGCATAGTAATTCACTAGCGTAGAAATCTATACGCACCCTAGCGGCAGAAAATGTAATTTGCAGCCAGGGTCAGTCTAGCAACTCTTAGAGAATTAGCTAACAACCAAGCATTAGCTACTTGTCAACCAGCACCTTTATAGTAGGCACCAAAGCACTTTTCCTCTTCAGTCCCCCTACAGGTTGGAAGCGGAATTGTACATTACTGTTACAATTACCATTATTCTTATGTCTCATTAGAGCGAGTTAATGAACCACTGAAACGATTTTGGAAACATTATTTTAAGGTACAAAAGAATCTTTGGTGTTGGACCGATAGATATTGAAATCAATTCATATCAATAAATAAGGTCTTTGTTGTATTACTGTGTTGCAAAGTGGCATGTAATCAATGACAAAACAATGCCATGTGGCATCCCAAAAGAATCAAGGTTTGTATCGAATCATGGGTCAAAAATCATGATACGAACTGAATCGTGGGTTTGGTGTATTGTTACAGCCCTAATCTTCAAACAGTCTATTCACCTGCCTCACTTAGCACACAAAGGTGACTAATGCCACTCAACCCATATACCAACACCGCAGTCATTGAACCCTAAGTAACTAAAAGCCATCAAAAACAATTCTCAGAAATATCTAGCCCAAATCATATTCATGTTTCAACCTTTTTATTTTTAAAATTTTTTTATTTTACATCACAATTGTAAGAATCAGGTTGGGAAAAATCCAGATTATATGATACAGGCTTTTAAAAAAACTGATCCACGTGGACATAACCACAGTTTACTCAATATTTCAGTCTTACACCATCATTACCAAGTCAGAAAAAAACAACCTCTTTTCCAGCCTCCTTTCTTTCTTGCCCAGGTAAGTGATATAGGTCACTTTTAAATGAACTATCTTCAGACACACAATAAAATTGTTGAAATTTCGTCCTAAAAACCTCCCACCTTTCTGATGAGCTCAAGATAGAACCTTTCTAATAACTGATCCCTTTATCGGCTTGCTTTTCTTAGAAACAGGCCTTCAAATAGGAGACTTATAGTGCACTTAACAACGGCTAACAAGAAATCTAACAGGCCAGCATTGATTTTCAAACTCAGTTTGAAATGTTTTTTAGCTCCAAATAGTGCTTCAGAACATTCTGATTGCACCCTGAGTGCCCTCAGTGATAGTCTTTGAAGTGCTTGGAGCCGTGTGCTGAAGCTCAGTATGTGCTTATATCCGGCGCTTTTGTTAGTCACTTCATATGTACGGAGTCCTGTGCCATCATTATTCAGTGATTCACACTGTGCAGCCAAAACACTCACTCTTATCTGTTAAGAGGCTGCAGAGACACAGTCAGACAGCTCTGGGTGGGTGGATGGGTGGGGGATGGAGAGAGAAAGAGAGAAAGACTCTTGCTCTCTCTCCCTCTCTCTAGAGGGAAACGACTTTCCTCTCTTCCTCACAACATGAAGCCAGAGAGCATCCTGACTTCAAGAGCTTTAGATCCTGAATATTCACGCTGGTGGCATTTTACCGTGTGTAGGCGGTGAGGGTTGCAGAGATAGGAGAAAGTGTGTGAAGTATTGATCACTGGTGCTGTTGTCCTTGTATGCTCTGTGTCTCACAGCGCCAGCTAACTCTCAGAGAAAGACAGTGAGACATGGATACAGAGGGAAGGTTGGCGTTATAAGGCACACTTATTCAACGGCCAATGAGTCAAACACAATAAGGATTCATTTAGAGAGATATGTTTAAAAAACAACAAAAGGAGTGACGCATGCGACACATTAAAGGAGACTATATGAATGCTGTTCATTTTTGTTTTTCTATGCGTCTGCTTTAGATGCTACAGCTTTGCAGGCCTGCATTGTATGTATTTATAATGAGTTGTTTTTTTGTTTAATTTTAGCACGGTTTGAGTTTCTTACTGTAATTAAAAATATCTTTATTTTTAGAATCTAACTTTTACTAGTGTTGGTTGAGGAACACAAAAGAAAAATCTCACCCTCTGATACTTAAACTGTTAGGTGTCAACATTTTCTGAACAACTTTCATTGTGTTGTGATCAAATATTGTGAGTCTCTTTGAGATTCTCCGTTTTTTCTTCAACCTGCCTTGTCTCCCACTAATTCAGTCGGTGACTTCTTACATTTTCCAGAATGACTATTTACAAAGATGTGAACATCTATGATTGCAGCAGTGACCCTTATTAAAACTGAGAGCTATCTTTGTGGCTGCAGTGCATTGTGGTTTATTAATGCTCCTGCTGGTGAAGACATTGGTATAACATTGATGTGACATTGGTATCAGTAGGGAATAATCCCAACATCCAGTATGTGTGGCAATAAGAAAAACTCACCAATACTGTAAACAAAAAAATGGAAACAGAAATTTGAGGAAGATAGCCAGAAACAGTTAGGATTGATTTTTTGGCTATGGTCTTTTTAGAGACATTTAAGTTGATTTCAGAACTTTAATTGTATAGGGCCATAAGCGCCCACCTGATTTACATTGGTGAACCTCCAAGGAAACATTTTGTAGAGCAGCACTCGACAGTAACGCTTGCCCGGTTGCCATTGGCAACCAGATTCAGTCAAATGGAACCCGTTTCGTGGCCTCTGTTGTGTTTACTGGTAAACCTCGTGGTGCATTCAAAGTTATTGTAAAATACCCTTTTCTCATCTGTTTTGGTCTTTTGACAGCAATTTACTGGTGAAAGAAGTAATTATTGTTAAAAAGTTATTGTTATTACATTTTTCATAATCATTTAAATTCCCCCCTTTTGTGTGCTGATCTGAAAATCTTTCCGATCCGTGACTCAAAACCGTGATCCCTTGCACCCCTATATGAGAGGGATGGGAAATTATATTGCAACATTATTACAATGTATTGTATAGTTACATAACAAACGAATTGCTCCAAATATAGGCAGTTTAAAACATAGCAACCGTATTGTCAATTTCGGCCTGGTTGCCAAGCTGGCAACCAATTTAAAAAGTTAGTGTTGAGCCCTGCAAAGACAGATCTACTGACCTGCCTCATGCAGTGGGAGAAAGAGATTGATGCTTTTTGTCTTTTTCCCTTTCCTTTTGTACACGTTATAGGTTTACAAAGCGAAAAAGCCCAAAGTCCACCCCAAAGGGACTTACCATCTCCAACAGAAAACGTGTGTTCACCAACTGCTCCAAACAGCTGTATTGTAGTCCAGCCTTTACTTCCGTGACGAACGCTCGTCATTAGCTGCTTCTGACTGGCTTGTAGTGCTGACCTAGGTACTGAGCATGTGCGACTTCCAACAAAGATGGAACAGAAGTGCGATGCCTCACTCTGTAGCTAAATCAGAGAGCTCAACATACAGGGTGAAAAGAAGCAAGTATGTGCAGTACAACAAAAAATATGGTGTTTTCTGAAAATCAAACAGTGTAAACCTATTCAGGTACAACTTTTAAATACAATTATGAACCTGAAAATGACCATAATATGAGCACTTTAACAGAACAGACTGAAATAATCTGAAAATGCGTATTTTTGATTTTTGTTTTCTTCCTCTTTTCATTTTAACCTCCCTTAGTCTTCCTGAGCCTCAAATTGTCCTCCAGCAGCTCTTTAGTTACAGTATTTGCTTGTGCTCCATCATTGTCAATTAGGCTCCAATCCCTAACTGGGATGATTATTAGCTCCAGGGTATTTGACTAGCTACAAGCTTTCATTATAACACACAATGGTACTGTACTAGCTTGTGAAAAGCCAAAGCCAAATAGTCAAAGATTTACATATCAAACCCAGCTTTTTCATCAGAAGTGTTCTTTTCTCACCAATATGGCCACAGAAATTCATTTTCACCCACACAAAACCTTCATTTGTATGAAATAGAACAAATTGTGTTACCTTTTCCAGATCAGCTCCACTAATAAGCCATGTGTGTCATACAAAGACAAAAAAAATTGAGGGGATGATCCATGACCTGTGAGAACAACATAACACATCAGTGCACAGTCACAACATACAGACATACAGTTACAATTAGTTATATATTAGATGTAATCAGATAAAAAGGAAACAGTTTAAACCAAAAAAACACTAATACACAACATAACAAAACACCTATAGAGTACTTTACTAATGCTAAATAAACAACTACTCATTGTACTATTTGATAGTAGACAACAAACTTCATTTTAAGAATTTTTTTAAGAACATTATGTTGCAGTTTGGGATTCAGGAATCTCATTAATGTCTAAGATTTCCATCAGCATGTTTAAAATAAATCTTGGCAGCTTATCCTATCCAAGGGTTGACTAGGATAAGAACACCAAGTCTTTTTTACAAACTGAAAAAGGAATCCATGCTCTTTTTACATCATGTCTAGAATACTCTCTGCACTAGACCCAGTCAGAAAACCCATTTCCGTCTATTGTTGCATCCCTTCACTGTGAGTTTTAAGCCGATAATACTTACATTTATGGGACTCTCTGGTTAAGCTGGCCGCCATTGTTTCCGGTTGCGCAGTGTATTCTGGGTAACCCTCGGTTTCAAGTAAGCTTGGGACTTTGCTTGGTTTTAAGGGGTATGTACCCCTTCCCTTTAGCCCTACCCCTTGATCAAAATGAGAACTGGGATAGCGCTTACTCTCATGTGAACGCGCAAAACTAAGGGTAAGAGGTAAGGGGTAAGGGGAAGGGGTAAGACCGAGAAATGAGATTCAGTCTTTAAAAAGACCTTGACAGAATCATTACAACTTAAAAAAAAAAAATGGAATCTAACGATCCCCAACCCTCTTAGTACAGAAAATCATTTACAGGTGGAGGGAAATGAAGCAACACATTTGGCATGCTTGTTATTGTGTGCCTGTTTGTGTAGCACATATTAGTGTGTTGCCAGGCTGTTGAACTCTGTGTACATATTTTCCATGGGTATATTTTTACACCGAGGGGGGAGTTTGGGGAGATCTCTTAGCCTCCAATCCGACGTATTGCGGCCATGCTCTACTCTGCTTTGCTCCCTTCTGTGTGTTCTTGGAAACGTGGCTGCCTCGTTGTGCCCTGCCAGGCCCTCGAGACAACTCCCAGTACATTTATTTCTCAGTGGCATGTGCAAACACATGCTTGCGTGTTTTCATGTGTGTCTATTCGCCCATGTCATTCCTCTGAGCAGCTTTTGGTTCAAATTTGTAACTCAATCAATGCTGAACATAAAACATTTGTGTCTTTTGAGTGACATTATGAATTTTTCCTCTCTGCTCTGAAAAGTTTGGAAGTGTAGCTGTTTCGGGACACAAATATACTGTGATGGATCATGACAAGAAACTTCATTGCTAGACTTCCAAAATTCAATAACCTAGCTGTTGCAGAATTCAATACGTGCAGCTTACTCAAGGTTTGATGTGACAAATGACACAAATCCGAGAGATTTGTCAAAGGAGAGGCAGAAATTTGAAGACAGTGATTGCTAGTCACCAACTTTCTCGTTTCACTGAGAGATGGTTGAATCACACAGAACCTGTTTGCATTCGTTTACCTTTTTTTGTCTTGCTCACACATACTCTACTTACTAATGCAAGTTTATAAAAAACTCTCTCTCTTGTTCTCCCTCCCTCCTCTTCTCCCCCCACTGTGCCTGTGTTATCCAGATGGAGGAAGTAATAGCACGCATGCAGGATGACAAAAATGGCATTCCCATCCGAACAGTGAAAAGTTTTCTAACCAAGATCCCCAGTGTTTTTTCAGGTAAGTCTTTATCTCTCTGCTCTGTTTGGCTGTGCTCTTCTACTCTCTCCTCCACTTGGCTCCCATCCACTAAGTTCCCCGACAAGTACTCTGTTCTGGCCAAACTGAAAGTATTTAGAGAGTTGTCAGTTTTGCATTTCACACTGGCAGTGACAGAATGTCAAGAGAATCATATTGGATTTTCGTGTTGTGCAACCTAATATATAAGAATCCATGCTGGAGTGATACTCCATAAGAGATTATTTAAGTTAATTAAGACATTCAAAAGCTAAGCTTAAACCTAGAGTATCAGATTAAAACTTAAACGCTAATAAAAGTGAGAGCTTTATAATGTAACAGTGTCAAAATCTTGATAATTATTAAGGATTTATAAAAGTCTACCGAAGCACTTAAAATTTTTAATAATGTAATTATCAGATTTTGAGAAGTGCTTGTTCCTAAAAAATTTTTCAAAAATCTCCTTTTTGCACGATTTTTTCTCAGTGCACTAACCAATGCCATAACCACCACTGGTCACCCTTACTGCTTAGTAAGGCCTCGATAATACTCAGGAACGGACATGTACAGGGCCAGCTGCGGACCCCACAGGCACATAGTAAGTCTGTTTATACCATCCGCTTGGAGGACGTGTTCCACACATGCACAGTACACCGCTACGCTACCACTTGGTAGCGGAGTAGCTGCACGGACATGTCCACAGCCTATGCATATACCCTCTGATGACGAAATTACGTCACACGGACACCGGTGGACCCTCGCGCATGCGGACAGTATAATTTCGGTTTAAGGGCCATGCTTGGCTTGTCACAACCATTGACATATATACAATGGACCAATAGACCCCGTTGCTCTGGACGGAGACCAGTGGAGGCTATTAGAAGCACTTTTCCGGTGATCACTTGCTTTACTGCGCAGCCTCCAACTGACAGAGACAACGTAAATGTGACGTGAGCAACGTGTTTGAAAGTTGTAAGTCTTCTGGTAGCTGTGACAAGAGAAATCTCAATAATTTCCAATCTTACAGAGACGGAGAATGTAGGTATATGTAAGGAGATAACATAAGCACAGGCTAATTATTGCTAACTAACATGCTAGTTAACATTAGTAATTAAACCTAAACAGCTAATGTAAGTCGAAACTGCCTGCGAGCTCCTGTACTGTACGGTAATTCCTCTACTGTGCGACAGTAGGTCACTTGGTTATGACACAATCGTTACCTTATTTTTACAAAAACGTCTGCTACGGAGCTATAACGTGAGGTACAAGGTAATGGAGCCTTTTATACATTGTCGTGTTTCTTTATAAATAAACAATGGACAAATAGAGTCTTTAAACGCGTCAGATGTAAAGTTATTCGCAGTCAAGTGACGTAAAAAAACAAATGGCGGTCAGTGTAATGCTAACAAGAGGTGATTGCTTTGTAGCAACAAAATGGCGCCATCGGAGGTTCGCGTTCTGAAGCGAAGCTTACCGCCCTCGGGGGTAAGCTTCGTCTCTTTCCGTCTCTGTAAGATTGGAAATGATTGAGATTTCTCGTCACAGCTACCAGAACACTTACAACTTTCAGACACGTTGCTCACGTCACATTTACGTTGTCTCCAGTAAAGCAAGAGATCACTGGAAAAGTGCTTCTAATAGCCTTCACTGGTCTCCGTCCAGAGCAACGGGGTCTATTGGTCCATTAGGTCAATGGTCACAACCAGTGACATATCCAGGCCCTTTTTGGCATGAGTGGCTAAGATGAGGTTGAAAGGTTGGCAGTGAGCACCAACATATAGACACAGACAGATAAATTGAAATAGCTAACTTTAGCTTTAGTGACATTAGTGAAACAATGACAATGCTTTGGGCATATAAAGGGCAGCTGATGCATAGTTCTTTTTTGTAGTGTTTTTCCTTTTTCATGCCAAGTCTACTACACAGTGTTTTTCATTGCTTAAAGCTACATTGATTAATGCTTTTACATCTGGCCAAGCAACATTAGCTCCGACCCATTTCTGTTCTACCTTTTTGTCATTATACAATCAATATAGCTATCAAATGGTTACACTGGCTACGTTTGTGGGAACATGACAGAATTGCAACAGATGGCATATTTGTAGCTCTGTTTTGCACCTATACCCTATATACAGTACCTATACCTAACTAAAGTACTATATTTATGCTACACTTCATCCTTATGTCTAAACATGACATCATCCTCATCATCATCATCATAAGCATTACAATATACTTTTGTTAAAATGCATGCAGTTTCTGGAGTTCAAGAGTGTAATGCTTACTTCATGCTACCTCCCCCAAAACACTTGTCCCCTGGCAGTTTCTAAGGCTGCAGCTTCCCCTCTGTGAACACTGCCACTTCATTCGTGTTCATTGGGGCACCCGTTGTGCGCTGTAAGCACAACAGTTGGGGATGCAACCCAGGTTACTGTTGTGTTTTTCCTCTGCAACCACTTTTTGCAGCCTCAATTTTTAATAAAATACATAGATTTTTTTTCACTTGGCAATTCATTCACTTACAGTAAAAGCATATACGAATAACATATGGGCTACTTGTACTGGTAAGCCCTATAGGTACTGTATGTGTGTACATACAATATGAGTGTGTCTCCTTCCTTTGTTTGTTGTTACAGTGTGTTTTGTTGTATTTTGTTAGGTGTCCTTCATTCCCTAAACTGAACAACAGAACCATAGCAAAGACAACTCTGCTTGTTTATTTTCTATTAATACTGAGCAGAGGTCAGTCATTCTTCAGATTCAGATTCTGCAGTAATAATCAAATATTTGTTATCATTGGGATCATTAATTGTTGATGTCATCCCTAATCACTCGGTTAATATTATTGTCATATTCTGATGCACGTGCGCGCGCGCACACACACACACACACACACACACACACGCACACGCACACGCACACGCACACACACACACACACACACACATCTATGGGCATAATATTAATCAATATGGAGAACAGCCTTGTTAGAGGATTATCTTACACATCTCATTTAAGATCTCTCTTAGAAAGTGGGTCAACTTTGATAGTGTGAAAATGGGGTTGTATTAATGTTAATCCATGGAAAATCTCATCTTGTTATGAGGGTGCGGGAAAGCAAGGGGGTGCAGTGAAGACAAAATCCAGACAGACAGAAAGATAGCTTGATGGACAGCCACAGGGACCGACTGTCTCCCTGCATGCATTCCCTCATGTCTCCATTTCACACCTTTTTCCTGCCTTCTGTGGCTCTCGTCTCCTTAACATACCTTCACCTGACAGCATGAAAGACAGTAATAATAGCTTAGAAAATATATATTTAGCCAAAGTGCCAATGTCACATGTTGTGGTAGGGTGTGAAAACATCCAGGGGGCAGGGGATGTGGTTATGTTTTTCTGAAATGTGAAAATGATTCAGTTGCATTCTCAGATGGGAAAGATGTATTGCAAAATGACATCCACCATATAAAAACTTTGATGTTCAAACAAGATAAAATAGAAGACGTGATATATATATATCTGTGTTGTGATTGTATAGCTGTGTAGACACACACACACACACACACATATAGTATCTTGCCTTTTCTTCTGCTCAGTTTTACATTAAATGCATTTTTCCTCCCCTCGGGCCATATTCTGACCTGTTTATATCTTAGTTTTTTGTTTGTGACAGTTGGAAATGTCTGATGTGATGCATTGACTCTTAAATGAAGCAATTGCAACTGAAATGTCTATGATCTGACTGAGTCAGACCAATTGTGTTGTTACTGTACACAATGGATGCTTCATTATGCCATTGTACCTCTCTGGTCATTTATATTAATGGACTACAGCCAAAGAGAGCTGGCTTGAAGAGGATGTCAGAAAAGAAAATTTGGTAATGGATGGCCTATTACCCACCCACATGGTGTAAGGCGAGAGGAATTGGTATGCACTGTGATTATGAGGGGAGGTGGGTAGGGTTAAGAGTGTCATTGTTTTCCCTTTTATTTGCATCTATATGCAAAAAGGAGCAGCAGTTTCAGCACACTATGAATATATTGATATCATATCAGTGATTCATATTTATGTGCTTTCTCTCATTTCAGGTTCTGAAATTGTACAGTGGATGATCAAGAATCTGGACATCGAAGATCAAGGTAAAAGAGCTGATGGATATTGTCTAGGAAAGAGGTTGAGTTGCACGGGGTGTGGGTAGGCATAGACGGGAGGCAAACCTACTGTAGCCTACCTAAGATGAAAGGGACAGGTGCATGCAGTTGTTCTAAAAACAAGGGAAGCTAGTTAATGCACTTTGGCCACTGAATTGGCCTCTTTAACAACACGGTCAGCAGTTGGAGCTGCAGCAGTGGATGTGACACATAGCTCATGCAGGCAATTTAATTAGCGCGCAATTGCCACAATTAGTGTCAAAAAACCTTTTTTTGACACAATTAGTTTCAGAAAAAGACACAGACAAGATACATATATTTTTAAATGAAGTGGTACTTACACTTTCTGAAGATATCATTATCTCCGATGTCCATCGTGAATAAATGTCCATAAATCATAGAAGAGAGATGCTCCTTATAGCTAATTCCAGAACTTGATTTAGAATCATCAGGTTATAAGTTTTCTTAAGTGTCAAATTAATCCAGAGATAGTTTGTACATCCATGGATACATTTCAAACAGGAACTGCTAATAGCCAGGGCCATAGTGCCATGTGCCAAAATATAAACAATTACAGGCTTCTTCTTTTTCTTTACGGTTTATTGGCGGTTGGCAAACCAATTTATAGGTGCATTACCACCACCAACTGGACTGGAGTGTGAATGAGAGATAAATGCAGAAAAAACAACAACAAACAAACAAATAAAAAACTAGATTGTCTTTACTAAATCAATTTATCTGAGAAACTTAATAATGTTGTAATATACCTTGCCTGCTGTTTTTCCCAAAAGCCCTGACTGTGAAAAGTTGTGGTGGTTTGCCTTATGAAATGTCTGAAAAAGGCGGTCTCTCCGGGTATTGAATTCTTCCTTCCTCCCATTCTAGACTATGCGCCTACGTGAAGATGTTCTGACTCATTCCGGATGTATATTGAGGTTTACACATGGCAAGGGGACACATATAGGCTAAAAAACAGAGCTCAAGTTGTAGCCCACAGCTACCAAACTAATGGTAACTAACTCCATGGCAACATTATACTTCCTGCTTATATCCTCCAAACATCCTCCCGAGATGGAAACCCATCATCTAAAATAATCTTTGTAGCTCTTCTTAGTTGATGGCAATGTTTATTTAAATACTCAAGGCTCCTTGCTTCCTCCAACAATCTCCTGAATTAATCTCACACACCTACAAATCTGCGTTATCAGCATCACACAAACACACCCAACTCATGTTACATGTCAGCACTTTCCCAAAAGGCTAATCAAAAGACCATCGTAACACCTATAATATATATATATATATATATATATATATATATATATATATATATATATATATATATATATATATATAATTTTATAACCTGTATATTAAAGTTCACAAATCTGCATGTTTCTTTTATCTGTCTTTTTGTTTCCTTGAGCTACAGCAGACACTGTAATTCTTGTTCTTATTCCTCCTTTTATCTTTCTTATTCTTATTTTATTCCAGTGTGATAAAGTGCCTAGAACTAGACTGTCTTGAGGGAGTTGTCAAATAATTAGTTGAGCCTCTCATTGCACATAGAATCAAAAGTGGGCAGGTTAAACTTACGGTGGCCGACACGGGCAAACGCCCTGCACTTCAGAAAACACATGCAAATAGACAAAACACGAGCAAATTAAGAAAACAACTACATTAATTTGACAACACGTGCAGCATTCAGCAAACGCGCTGCATATACATACAACACAACCAAATATACAAACGCGCTGCAATTAAAAAACGATGCAAAAAGAAAAGCAAACCCCGAAAAAAGAAACGATGCAAAAAGAAAAACAACTTCATTAATTTGACAACACATGCGCAGCATTCAGCAAACGCGATGCAAATACACACAACACAACCAAATACATAAACGCGATGCGAATAAAAAACGATGCAAAAAGAAAAGCACACAAACCCCGAAAACAAATGCAAAAGAAAAACGTTACATCTAGATTCCACAACGGAAGTTCTCCAGGCCTCTAGAGGGAGGAGCTAAGTGGAACAGCTGGATTTTCGACCCCTTTTCTGCCTTTTTATTAGAGTCGGGTATGGCTGCATAGTAAAAAAAAATTGTTTTTTGTCTGTAAATGTTTTATTACAGACTCTGCTGATTGAGTATCAGCTGTGAAACGAGCCGAGACACACCCACCAAACGAGAGAAAACATAAGCTATCTCAAACATAGACTAAATATTTACAGTCTACACCGTTGCACACCGTTCTGAGATTGAACGTCTCTCTCTCTCTCTCTCTCTCTCTCTCATAGACTGTTAGTAGGCTGTGCTCTCCCCCAGCCCCAAAAAAATCAGCTGTTCCACTGCTACTGTAATATTGTGATTATACAACAAAATAAGTGACCAATCTGTATTCATATTGTGGAGCAATACGCTCTTGAAATACAAAAAATAGACTATTTAAAACAGTCCCTCCCTGTTTAGTAAACCAGCCAATTTACCGTGGGATTTATCAAACTGAATAGCCTAAATCCGGCCTGCACATAAAGACAAAACTGCTTTGCTTGCTCTGTGCGCGTGCTGCTTAGTTTTAACCACGCAGGTGCCATTCTTTGCCTCTTGCTAGGTTTTGTTTCACGCTTGCAGCTGCCTGTACAACTCTTGATGGTTGAATAGGTGTGCAAAGAGTAATATCTGCGCGTGTGAAATAATACAATTTGCTTGTGAGCATGTTTTATCGCACTCGCGAGATATGACATAAACCTGACACCATACTGGTTGCTTGATTGCATTAAAGATGGTAAGCTAAAAATGTGGAAAACAATCTTAATCTTTTCTGAGTTTTGGGTTTTTGTGTGTGTACTGCAGGTGTGTGTTTACATGGATATTGGAGTGTTTATGTGTGGGGGTGTTTGTCTGCTTTAGTGTGTGCCTCAGTATTTTAGCCAGTTCGTAGTTGCAAGACTCCGCTGACTCATCAACTCACAATTCCTTTGTGTGTTGTTTCATTTGTATGCAAGGATCTGCCTGTCTTTCTTTTGTCAATTGTGTCAATTTGTCACTTTATATCAGACAGGTTTTTATGCACGCACTTATTTATGTGTATGTGTATATGACTTTAAGGGTACAAGGAAGCAGTTAGATCATGATAAAACTCCTCTACAATGTTTGAGATCAGTTGAACTTTCCAGAGTGGACAGAAAGCTTTTTTTCTCTTTTGTCCTTTCATTGACGTCGATAAACTATTCAGACATTTAAATTTGCCCTAGAGATTATGCCTCAGGCCTCAGACAGCACTGTGATTTATAATATATGTATATCGGGACATCTCTGATTTGATAAAAAAAAAGATAAACTATCAACAACAAAAAAAGCCTGTCATGCTTCATGTGCTAAACTCAGCCAAGAATTTTCATTTTTTGTTGCGCTTTTTACTTAGGCCTGGCAATAACACATATGTAGTTCTCTCAAGCAAAATTGACATTTGTAGTGTTACATTTTGTGTCACCTGCAATATTGAAAATGCTCTTCCATAATAGTATTCCTGATCAAAATCGTCAAAAACATCAATTTTATAACTGAAGAGTCTGAAAATGTATCAACAACCAGATGTTCTCTGTCCTTTAAGACTCTAAGACAGACGCAGAGCAAGCTGGCAATTGCCCTGCGGTGGTGAACAGAGTGCTATGCAAAACTAAGGCACAGAACACCTCTTGGTGGGGCTGACAAACACAGCTATGTGAAATGCAATTAATTTGGCTTCCAGAACAATAGCAGCATGTTTATTATGCAAAGGCACATGAGTTTATATCAAAGTTGACTGGGGATTGGGAGTTTTAAAAAAACATTTAACAACAGATTACATACTGACACATTCCAGATTAACACATTATCATCCTATTTAGCAATCTTTGTAGACCCCAATCCTATTTTCCTTCAATACTGAATTTGATTAACTGGCACAAATTTCTTCCTCTTAAGTTCTTCTCAAAAGTGTTAGATGTCTTTTGGGACATTTTAGTAGAATGTTTTGCAAGTGTAACTCTTTGTCATTATATTTGTATCACAATTCAGACCATTACACATCATTATAATTTATCGTATTTCTCAAGCCAATTGGTTTATCTGGCAAAGGAACTATTGGAATTAACTGCTTACCGCGTTCAGGGTGGCCCAGACTTGATTTATCAACATGCATTAATGTGCAGTTCAGACAGCTCACTAAGGGATTGCAAACATTGAGAGGATAAATGTGAATGAGGAGCCACAGGTTGACATGATCTCCAACTTTGTGGACGCTGCAGATAATGCTTTACTTAGTTATTCATCAGTGATCTCAAAACTGACCTAGAAAAAGGGATTTTAACATTGAACCACTTTGAATTGGTACCAGCATGATTTATTCTTTACAGGGATATGAGTATCCATAATACATCACGGATAAACATCCATAAATCCAATTGTAAATTATACAAAAAAGACATTTTAACTTCACCTCTGGTCTCATATTTATTAAGGCAAGGCATGGCAAGGCAGCTTTATTTATATAGCACATTTCAGCAACAGGGCAATTCAAAGTGCTTTACATAAAACATTAAAGAGCAGTTAGAAAACAATTAAAAAACAATAATAAACAAATTAAAAACATTAAAAGACAAGAATAAAATTGATAGTGCAGTATAAGAATAAAAGTTACAGTGCAGTATAAGAAATTAAAGTTAATAAAATAGATTATTTAAAGAAAAGCAACATCAAAAAGATAGGTCTTTAGCTTAGATTTAAAAGAACTGAGAGTTGCAGCGGACCTACAGGTTTCTGGGAGTTTGTTCCAGATATGTGGAGCATATGCAGATGTTTTCTGCAGTTTAAAAAGTAGGCCTTATCTAGTTGATTGTTGTCTGTATATCTTTGGTTAAAGAGCAAACAGGAACTGATAGAAGCTAATTCTGCATGACTCTCCATTTCCACCAAAATGTAAATGTGAAGCTTAAAAGATAGGGCTTAGTGTAGCCCGTAGCTAACTGACTAAACATTATACTTCCTGTTTACATCACCCAAAGCATGATGGGAACTGTGGTGGGAAAATCTCAAAATCTGTTCATCCTATAAGACAAAGAAAAACAAACAGAAGTGACAGAATGCATGAAAATTATTTTTTGTTTTGCATTATCAATATACTGTATGGCAGGCATGCATACAATAACAGTACATTAACAATGGCATGAGCCTGTAAATGAAGGAAGTGAAAATCCAGCAAAAACAGCCTTAGGTTCACAAGGGTTAATGGACTATGGACTAATTTACTCACAGAATCACTAAGGGAAGAGTATGAATTATCTTTGCAGTATTATCATTTCAATTAGGCAAGCAGGGTTGTAAAAACCTAATCAGCTCCAGCATCACTCTGCTGCTCTTCTGACCTTGGACCTGCCTGAAAATAAATCCCTCTCCCAGGGGTATAAATTAGATCATGTTATTGATAAAATAAATAGTATGGCATTGTATAGTAAAACAATTTATAGTGGTTTTCATTGCCCAATTCAAAAGCAAATCCTCCTTGTGCAAAGGAAACTGTGAAATAAAATATCTTCACTTTATACTTTTTCTGCAAAATGTTGACAACCTTAAAGTGTTCTAATAATTATTAGCCATATACTGTATGGTATTAGCTGGATAAATGAGCTTGTGAGACTGGAAGGTGGGAAACACAATATGTTCTGAATGCATCTATGAACATCTGTGCATGCATGTATGAGTGAGAAAATGAGAAAAAGTGAATAAATTAAGCTGTGTTGCTCCAAAAACATACATACATACATACATACATACATACATACATACATACATACATACATACATACAAACATAACCCGGATTCTGATTCTAATTGTTTTACTGCTTCATTTTCAGTTGAACAGAAGAAGGTAGAGATAAGGGATAAGTAGCCAACTTGTATAAAATAACATGATGCAGGGTTTGGTTTTCTTCCTGTCCTCCCCAATATTTTGAGTCACCAGCCACCACTGATACATACAGTATATTTATACATACAGTAGTAATTTAGTACATAATAATTTAGATCCCTGTGGGGGGAATATAGTTGTCAAACAGCAACAATCAAAAAATTTAACATGACTAAACAACACTATTAAATAGTCACATTTATTACAACAGGATATTGACAAAAAACTGTCAAGCTGTCAGTGAGTGTGTACCCATGTGTTATTAAGGATGTGCATTGCATATGAAAGAACACCTAATCTGCTCTGTGGAACACCAGATGGTAAAATGATGTATGAGGGAGGACATCAACATGGAAAGGCTTCATACTGTTCTATATAATGGTTCTGGTCTTCTCCTCCAACCTCCTTTAAACCTCCTCCTCATCAGACTCAAGAGTCACTCTTGCAGTAAAACCCTTTAAATCAGGGGTCTCAAACTCAATTTACCTGGGGGCCGCTGGAGGCAGAGTCTGGGTGAGGCTGGGCCGCATCAAGTTTTCCACAAGAAAAGCTTTGTTAAAAAAATTCCAACCTTCTCAAATCTCTTTATTTGTTATTATTTATATTCTTTTATCCCGCCGCGTACGCATCACTTTGATTTATTTTGTCAGAGAGAGAGACCTCATATTAACTCTCTAAGTGCCATTGACGTGTGTGTGTATATATATATATGTATATAAATATATATAAATTGTGATTTGTTATGTGGAGGGGCTCTTTCTAGGGGGGTCCGGGGGTATACCCCCCAGGGGAAAAAAAATTTAAAAATAAACCGTGAAATGGCACTTTCTGGAGAGTTTTGTGCAAAGAAATGGAGAAATTGAGTCTTATGCATGATATGTGCAAAACTCCAAGGTTAAGAGCCTATACTCTGCATTGTTGTAGTATCAACAGGTATTAGGGCATTTAGCATTTGCATTACTGTTAATCAGTCATCACTTGATTACACATTGTATTACCTTGTTATGATATAAGAAGTGACCCATACAATGTGCCAAACATAATGTGCCACATGAAGAGACAGTGCAGCATATGACAGTAGTAACAGCTGAGAAGATCTGGGTCTGTGGTGACCAGGTCCACCTCACACAAACTTCTCCCATTCTCTCTCTTTACTTACACACACACACACACACACACACACACACACACACACACACACACACACACACACACACACACACACCCACACACACACACACACACACGGCACCGAGTGGGGCTCTCCGAGGCGAGCCGTGGCCGGTTCGGAGCCCTACCGCTGGTGGAGATGCGACAGCGAGGACCGGTTCCACGGCTTGGTCAGCGACATGAACTTGTAGCTTCCACCGCTGCGTATGGGGTTTTTAGCTTTAGGAGAAGGCATTTTATTTGCTAATCCTACCAACGTAGACACTTTGGCGTTATGTAGTTGACCCGCGGGGGTGAATTGTCTGCACTTCTGGGAGGGTTGTTGCCGTGTTCTGTTGTTGCCCCCGAGAGCCATATACCCCACCGTGATTGGTAGGTTTGTTCAGCTCCGCACACAACACTGTAAAGTACCATACATATCAAACTCGCGGGCCGCACTAACATTAAACTTTCATATTAAAGCGGGGGCCACAAACTATCGTCCCACGGGCCGCGAGTTTGAGACCCCTGCTTTAAATGATCTTTTTCAGTCTCTTGAGATCACGCCTATGTCCTCTGCTACTCTGGCATCTAGATGTATAAAAGTCTGTAACTTTCTTTGAAGTGTGGATCTATGAAATAGTGGTATTATTCTTTCACCAGTCTTCTAATAGTTCAGTTGCACATTTGTAAAGTATAAATCCACTATCTCCTACTCCTTAGTTGATTAAAACCAGTGATGGAACAAGTATTCAGATCATTTATTTAAGTAAAAGTACCAAAACAACAACCTCAAAGGGCTGCATTAAAAATATACTATATACATAAAATACTTTAAGTATCAAAAGTAAAGGTAAATGGCCCCTGTGACTGATATCTTATAACATTTGACATCATTGTTAATTTGTGTTTATACGGGTGCATTGATGCATAATTAAGTAGCATTTTACTGTTTAAGGTGGAACTAGTTTTAACTCCTTTTTACACAACTTAGTCCAGTGGTTCCCAAGCTGGGGATTGGGCCCCAGTTAAAGGGTCACACGATAAATTGGAGCGGTTGTGAGATAATTAATGGGGAAGAAAGCAAGAAAAGTAAAGTTCTGATCCACAACTCAGACATCTGAAACATGGCAACTCCAACCAGACACTGTTTTTTTTTTTTTTTTTTGTAAGGGGTCACAATCCAAAAAAGGTTGGGAACCATTGGTTAAATCTTTAACAATTCATAGTATTTCATAATCCCATTATATGCTTTTTTTGAAAAGTAACTAGAAACTAAAGACACAGTATTTTCCTGTAAAATGCAATTGAGTAGAAGCATACAATAGAAATACTCAAATTTACTCTTAAGTACAGTAGGCTACTTGAGTCCTTTCCACCATTTAAGCAAAGATTCTTGATCATCTGAGCTTCTCCAAACAGCGCATACTGTGTAGTGCAAACAATAATAATCAAAATAATCAAAACTACAAATACAGAATCTCTTACGTTGTCTTTAGATCAAGCTCAGCTGGAAGAATACTCCCACACTCAACTTGGCAGGGCTCCAAACTGCTGGGTATTTGGCACCGAGCTGGTAATATGATGAAATCAAAGGGTGTTTTCCCCCCGGACTTCAAGGCTGGCCTGTCTTGACAACTTGACTAATTCCAGTCCAAGGTTTAGCCAGCTATAAAGCTTATAGAAAAGCCTGCGATATGTAAAATGTAAGCCTGAAGCTCCCTTGCTACAAGGAATTGATCTTTATAGACTCTTACAAGCAACAACATAACAATCTTTTTATCCCTCCGAAAACCCTCCATCACATTAGTCTGATTTGCAATTATTTTTTTGGGCCAATCATACTGTATAGTTTCTATACACAAATATTTGTACTGGATACTAAATTAGCACTTGCTGTTCAGCTTGATCTAATTGGCTGTATTCACCTTTTAAAATGTGCTGGGTGATTTCCTAAATTAAAATTAGCAAAAATAACAGACTTTGCAGACAATGGAGTGGCAGGACTGTTTTGGGGATTTAGAAAAATCAGTTACTTGACAGAAAGTACTCTTTCTTTTTCTGGTTAAATAACACACCAACATATAATATGCAGTAAATTATATATATATAGTAAATTATATATATATATAATTTACTGCATATTATATGTTGGTGTGTTATTGCTGTAAAAAATAGTGCATATATATATATATAATTTATTGCATATTATATGTTGGTGTGTTATTGCTCTAAAAAATAGTGCAGTTGATAAGGAGAAAGGTATGTGTTTATAAGTAAACAGGTTTAAATAACGTATGACTCATCATTTATTAATAAATTCCAGTCACACACACACACACACACACACACACACACACACACACAGTGTGGATATATGGATGTGTGTGTGTGTGTGTGTGTGTGTGTGTTTTAGAGAGCAAGAGAACAGAGATGTGAATATTTTATGCATGCATACATTATAAGCTCCTGTTAAAGCATTCATAACTCTGCATATTTAAACTATTTCAAGCAATTCAACCTTTGTGTCTGTTAGCTTATTAGTGTGTTACAGTAAGATCACAGTTTACTGCTGGGCTAACCCCCTGGGCTTTACACTAAACATTCAATAAATAACCAAAGTACTGTACATGGCAGAAATAGACAGGGACACAACTGTATGAAACATGTACATACTGTTTTCTATACTGTTCATAATGACCAAAAAAAGTCACAAAGAATTGTCAAAACACAATTATAAACATGAATAATAGATGTTGACACCATGAAGCACAACACCAGGAGATTTAACTGATGAGTTCCGTCTTACTGGCTGAAGATGGGCTAATCAGCAAGACCTCCCGTTGTGCTGCTTGGTTGGATTTGAGACCTGCCTATTCTTCTATTAGAGCAGCAATTTCTTATTCAGGTCCATGGTGTTCATTCTGGACATTTTGTCAAAGATGAATTTAAAGGTGAATAAAGTTAAATATCTTGTGTGACAATAAACACAGTATGCCGCCTGAGGATCTGTGATGAGGAACTATTGATTGCAGGATAATCAAATAGTCTTCTTTAATTGAAAGAGTGGGATCCCAAAGCAGGTTTATCTTTTAATGCCTCAGTATAAACTGAATAAAGATAAATCAGAATTTATATTACGGGCCTTATTATCCTGATCCTCAAAGCTTATTCGTTCTTTGGTGGAGAGTTAGATGATGAGGTTGATACCGCTCTCATATCAGTTTACATAAGGCTACATAAGGCAGCAGCAAGCATCCGCTTAGCTTAGCGCAATGCCTGGAAATGAGGAAACAGCTTGGCTCTGTCAAATGATAACAAAATCCACCCAGCAGCACCTGAAGCTCATGGAATTACATACATATCTAATTTGCCTAATCTCTACAAAAACTGAAGTGGAAAAACAACAACAATTTGACGTTTTATGTTAGGTTATGTGTCAGACTTCTTTCCCCACAAGCAAGCAACTAAGCATATTTTGTCACTCTATTCCTTTAAACCTGAAAATGCAAAACTATTACTAGAAAAGTGACATTTTTAGGCTTAAGATGAAATCCAAATTAAAGATCTATAATTTTTCAGTTCTTACTTTATACTCACTCTTTTAGAATGTTTTTTTTACTAACACATTTCCTTCAGAGCACAGAATAGCCATATCATATCTGCAGGACAGTTGAATTAAACTTGTGAAAGACAAAACCTTCCTGCCCACACAGTATGTATTTGTGACTGTTTTATATACATGAAGATAAAGTTGTGCTGTTGAACAATATTACTGGGAAAACTGAATACACCTGTACCTGGAGTACACCGAGTTGTAAATGGACTTTATGTCTGTGTTTTTTCCAGTGGAGGCTCTTCACCTAGGAACTCTGATGGCTGCACATGGTTACTTCTTCCCCATCTCAGACCACGTCCTCACTCTCAAAGATGATGGTACTTTCTATAGGTTTCAGGTAAGAATAGTAATAGTAATGCTCCGATTCTTATTTGTCTTGAAGGATCTCTATTAGTCTCTATTATTATTATTAGTAGTAGTACAATTACGGTAACGTTTAAAAAAGACCTACTGAAGAAGAAACCCTTCACACGGATAATTTTTAAACAGGCTATACAGTCCCTCCAGAAAAACGTGATTATGTGATCGCACAATTCAATGCATAATTAGCCAAAGTCCACATATTTATGCAGGGGCCGCATTTTTTCAAATACGCCGCACTTTTGCTGCATAAATTGCCAATTTCTGCGCAAAATATGTGGGGCTTTCATGATTTCATAATCCCCGCATTTATATACATATATCTTAGCAGAAAGTTTAAAAGTTTTGCGTTTACTTACTTACTACACACAAGAGCAGCCATTTTCCCCTGTTATCATGGGAACGTTATGAAGTGACGTAATTACGCGACGTGAACATCATTGAAAAGCAGGTGTTGGCAAGGGGGTAAGCTTTGCTTCACAACTCAAACCTCCTATGGCGCCATTTTGATGCTACAAAAAGATCACCTGCAGTTAGCTTCCCATTGACTGCCATTCATTTTGACATCACTTTGACAGCGAATAAATTTACATCTGAAGGGTTTAAAGACTCTATTTGTCCATTGTTTATTTCTAAAGAAACACAACAATACATAAAAGGCTCCATTACCTTGTACCTCATGTTATGGCTCTGTAGCAGACGTTTTTATAAAAATAGGCTAACAATTGTGTCACATAGTAGAGGAATTACCGTATAGTACAGGAGAAGCTCGCAGGCAGTTTGGACTTACGTTTGCTGTTTAAGTTTAATTACTAATGTTAACTAGCATTTTAGTTAGCAATAATTAGCCTGTGCCTATGTTATCTCCTTACATATACCTACGCTCTCCATCTCTGCAAGATTGGGAATGATTGAGATTTCTCCTGGTACAGCTACCAGAAGACTTACAACTTTCAGACAGGTTGCTCACTTCACATTTACGTTGTCTCTGTCAGTTGGAGGCTGCGCAGTATCGCTCAGCGCTCACCGGAAAAGTGCTTCTAATATCCTTCACTGGTCTCCGTCCAGAGCAACGGGATCTGTTGGTCCATTCTATATATACTGTCTATGGGTGTTGGGGGAATCGCTTTTTTTTCTCTTTTTCATCAAACCACAGTTTTTGCAAGTTCCCGCAGTTTTGGCAAGTTAATCAAGGATTTTTGCCTACAACAATCACAAAAAATGACAGACAGAATTGAGTGATACAGAGTTTGCCGGAGATTTCATAGAGAAAAATTACAAATATATTCTGTATTGTCATTTTATATAAAACATCTATAGCTCATTCCTTGATGTTGAAAATAAAGTACAAAAATCCCTTCACACATGTCAAATTTCCAACTCTAAAAGCTGCAGTCATGATAGATCTTTTAAAGTGCCTTTGTGTGATATGCTGAGTCAAAACAATGATTAGGAGTTGTAATCATAATACAGGTTCTGTTTGTCAGAGTGACAAAAAACACATCACTCTGAATGTCAGTAGTGGGATTGACAGTTTAAGTGATTTTGCACCCAGCGAGCTCCCGTGAGTGTGCAGCACAGAACTAAGTGAAGTTAATCAATGCCTGAGGCTGTTTGTGTTGTGTGTAGCAGGCTTCACATTGCTCTTTAGGTGTAATCGGTTTTCATCTGAAGCCAGTCCATACAGTAATGCCTGAGGAGGGTTAAGATTCATGCTGGTGTCTGCTCTCAGTGCTCGCTGAAAGGAGCTTATGTGCTTTAGATGTTATGCTGAGCCCATTATACAACAAAATGTTTTATTGTGACAGATGCAGGGCTGTGACTGTGTGCCCACATTGCATGACAGTGCACACTTTGATTCAAAACACAGTGTGGTTAGCTGAACTATTTCAAAGTTTTGTTTCTTAATGACCTGTTTTTCCCTTTAGACTCCATACTTTTGGCCATCAAACTGCTGGGAACCAGAAAACACAGACTATGGTGAGAGAGCTGTTCTGGTCTTATATAGGGCTAATGATGCAGATTGTTTGTGTAGTGCATTTGCTGTGGATGTTACCAAAAGTTCAAAAGATTAAACACAAATAATGCAACTGCAGTATGAAGATATTATGTAATAACATAAACTCGCATTTCGTTTTTGATGCTTGGACCACAGTTAGAATCAGTTATAGCGCAGTTGGCATGCAATAACTGTATGCTTTCTATTTACCTCAGTCAATTGCCTGAGTCATATACTCTCTGACTCAGGGGCGTCAGACTCGGGGTAAAAGGGGATTGAGTACCCAGGGCCCTCATGTGTGGAGGACCCAAAAATATGCTAGAATGAATAGCTGTGGATGCGGGGAGGGGCCCATAGAAAATGCATATCTACAGGGTCCAGAATTTAGTGCTACGCCCCTGCTCTGACTGATACAGACTGATTACAGTGAAGGAAACCAAGGATATGTTTGTATGCATGCAACATTTGGCTGATGGTTTTACTAATGATACAGGGATGAGCTTTTCAATGTTTACAGCAGAGCGGAGATAAACACGTTGATAATGCCAAAAATGATTTGAGCAAATAGCCACACAGCCTTGCAGGTCTTTCATTTGTTGCTTGAGTTATAGGACGAGGAAAAGGGCTAATGCCCGCTGTGAGAATAATCCTGTGAGTGCTAGGGGAAGTTAGAGTGTCTCAGATGTAGCAACTGATTCACAGGAATGATGCCCCTTAATGAAAACAGTGTAATGGCATAATGAAGCTTCCACATAATGGTCAGTTAACAAAGGGATGAAGGGATGATGATAGTACAGAAAGAGATCAAAATCACCCCCCCCCCCCACACACACACACACGCACGCACACTCACATGCACGCACATACGCACACACGCACACACACACACACACACACACACACACACACACACACACACACACACACACACACACACACACACACACACACACATACATACACTGTAACAGGCGCTCAGAAACCATGCACAGCCAATGACCTTTGTGATTTGCAGGCCAGTTTAAATGTGCAGTTGAGAGGATTAAATGAGTAAATGCAGGGCCACTTAAGGCTGTTAAAACCCAGCTGTGATCCCTCTATTACCAATTTCTCTGTCTCTCTGTCTCTTAGCTGTTTACCTCTGCAAAAGAACAATGCAAAATAAAGCACGTCTGGAGCTTGCAGACTATGAAGCGGTAAGTGAAAGAGATTGTTTAGTGTCAGCACTCCCCTCTTCACATATCTGTTCATACTGACACTGTTTTCCTGTGTGCCACTGCATCATTTGTAACTTTCCTTTCACCTAAGCTATTAAATGAATCACTGGGTTACTCAGGGGCTTTTCTCAATGTATGTGAGCAGGGACCATTAAAGATGGTGTACAGCCGTGCACTGAACACATCATGCGCAGTAAACATAATCAGCCCAGATCCCTCAAAAACCTTTTATTCCCCATTTATTGTTCTTTGTTTTACTTGCAGGAGAGCTTAGCAAGGCTACAGAGAGCTTTCGCCAGGAAATGGGAGTTCATTTTTATGCAAGCAGAAGCACAAGCGAAGTAGGTTTCTATAAGAACCACACACGCATTGAGCCATTATGAGTGAGTCCTCTTACACCCTCATTCTGACATGAATTAAAGTGGTTTACTACAACTTGCCTGTAATTACCAGCACACAACTTCACAGATGAACTGCACATTAAAGATGTGATGGAGTGAATGCATCGTACGTGTGTTGCAAAGAGCTACGTGCTCTGTAAAAACAGTTCTGAGCTCCCTTTTTGTTCCTCAGAGTGGATAAGAAAAGAGACAAAATTGAGAGGAAAATTCTCGACAGTCAGGAAAGAGCATTCTGGGACGTGCACAGACCAGTGGTGAGTGGAATTACTGATGTTGTCGTCATCGTCACCTTTGCTGTTACCGATATCATTGCTGACATTATCAACATCATCTTAATTGTTCCTGCAAAAGTGAATGATATTGAAAAAGTAATTCCACACTGATCACTCTGCACCACACACACACAGAAGCAAAATGACATACTGTAGATATAATTTATGCTCTCTGGGCTATTTTAATCGATCCCACACATTTCAAGGCAGTGGCGATGCATCAAGCTGTTTGACAAAGAAACAATGTTTTGAAAATGTTATGCACTTCATGTAATGTATACATAAGCTAATGCATGAATGGTGTAAAGAGGTGAACACACTGTAAATGTTCCCGCGTGTATTCCTCTGCCATACACATTAAATGCCACATCAATAACTGTCATAACACATCAGCTTCACTGCTGCTCTTTGTTTATACATACTTGTTTAGCATTAGCATTTATTTTCCCCCTGAGGTTAAAGGGTCTCCTATGCTGTGTTTCTCTGAAAGCCACTGCTCCATGCTTAATTAAAAAATAATTTTAATTTATGCGTCCTACGCAAGCAACATAATCAATATTAATTCAAATTTCACAGTAAGCTTCTCAGCCCTGTGTTTCTGGAAGAGACCTAGATTAGGCCACTTGTTCAATCATCCAAAATTTGCACACTAAGACTCTGATTTTCCGCTGGTTTACTAGTTTTGCTAGAATTGGCACCTTCCATGTTTAATTAACCAGCATCTGACACACTGTCCCAGAGACATCTCAAAATCACTTCCCTCCCCAGCCAAACATATTGGATTTGATCACCTTAAACTCATATTATGGTGTCAAAATTGCACCTTCACAGTTTGTGGCAGAGCTATGCTAGAGGGCAACGCATAAACAGCTGAAGTTGTAATAATTAAATTTAAGCTGAATTAACTCAATTTCCTCCTCACTCTTCTTATAGCCAGGATGTGTGAATACAACAGAAGTTGACATAAAGAAGTCATCCAGAATGAAAAATCCCCACAAAACCAGAAAGGTACAGTAGATTTTCTCATTAATACACCTTTCTTTTAAGGTCAGGGTTGATTTTTACACTGTAACACAGACATAAACAGCAGGCTTAATCTTCCTTCCTGTGCTTGTCAGCAGCTATAAGGCTATTGCTAGTATTTTAACATGTTTTTTGTCGCCTCAGTCTGTGTATGGGCTGCAGAATGATATCCGTACCCACAGCCCAACCCACACCCCCGCCCCAGAGGCCAAGCAGCCTACAGAAGAAGAACTGCAGGAACAGGTTAGACCTGCAGGTGGCGCTCTACTATTACAGATAGGATTTTGACGATTTAAAGTCAATGTTAGCATAGTCTATATCCACGATGTTCCATTCCGGGATTGCATGTTGCATGCCGATAATTCCGCTGGATTTCACTCCTTTCGTTACCTTCCGCTTTCTTTGTGTTGGTGTTTTAAACTTAGGTGGATTTATGAGGACTATGGTTAACTGATCCTCAGATCTCTGCAGGGTTAATCAAGACAGTTACCTAGACTATCTGTCCAGTCTGAGTTTTCTGTTGCACGACTACAACAACTTTTGAACATAGGTCACACGTTCAACCAAAACAAGTTTCTTCCCGAGGCTACTTTGCAGCAGCGCCCTGGCTCTGCTCGGCGTTTAGCACCGCCCAAGATGATTGTGATTGGTTTAAAGAAATGCCAATAAACCGGAGCACGTTTTTCTCCCATCCCGGAATGCTGTGTGGACTAGCCAGACCCTCCTCCGCAGCACTGTGGAGGAAGGTCTGGCAAGCGAGACTAATGCTAGCACTGAAATTGTAATTGTAGTTCTTATTTGTCATCTGTAACTTTATAGTTAATTGTTTTTGGTATGCAATAATTGCATTGAGTATCCTTAGATGTACATAATTAAGTACAATGTAATACAGTTTTAAGTGCACACATAAAGTAAAATAATAAAAATGATGTACATTTCCTTTAATTAGTTTGCAAAATACTGAGCTAATAATGGAATTTCATTACGTATAGTATATATATATATATATATATATATATATATATGCAAACTGCAATTTCTTGTGGTGACTAATGTATGCTAATTGTTATCTGCTATGGTTTCAGATCACATTTTGGCAATTACAATTAGACAGGCATCGACTGAAAATGTCCAAAGTGGCGGAGAGGTGAGCGATGTTATTTGGTTCTTTATTCAGTTTAGCCATTGATTTGTTTATTGAGCCTTTAAACGGCCTAACATGGCGTGGAGTTAAGAGCTCAGATGACCTTGGAGAGTGATTGGACCCAGACAATTCCTTTAGTGGGTGTCAGCGCTGACGATACCAGATACTGGATGGCACACAAAGTGTTGATTTGTCATTTCCTTCACTTACAAGAGAGGAGGATTCAGCAAAGAGTTCTCTAGGGCCAGTCCCTCTTGTTTGGCTTTCAATCTAAAGGAGGACTTCACCTTGCCTTTCGTTAATTAAATCTTACACATAGACAACTCATTCATAATGACTCACAGAAAGGTATGGAGCAGATGTGATAACTAGATTATAATATATGTCAAATTTCCACCAGTGATACAGATTCCTGTCATTAATACTGCATGATTTCTTTGTTTCTCCTCAAAAAAACAGTTTGCTGGCCTACACAGAGCAGTACGTCGAATACGACCCCTTCCTCACGCCTTCAGATCCATCCAATCCATGGATCTCAGATGATGCCACACTTTGGGAGCTTGAAGCCAGGTGCATGGGTGCATGTCTCCAGAGAAAGAGCAAAATAGATATTTATATGGATACTTACATTAGTTGATATATTTGCATTTTGTTGCACACATACTGCATCAGTGAAAGATAAGTTGTATGTTTGGTGTGTCCTCCTCCAGTAAGGAGCCAGGCCAGCAGAGGGTAAAGAGGTGGGCTTTCGGCATCGATGAGGTTCTCAAAGATCCAGTGGGGAGAGAGCAGTTCCTCAAGTTCCTGGAGTCTGAGTTCAGCTCAGAGAATCTCAGGTACTCACCAACATGCATGCACACACACACACACACACACACACACACACACACACACACACACACACACACACACACACACACACACACACACACACACACATGCACACAAATGAAAACACACACACACAAAATACTGCCATGAATATTGTTGATTATAATTTAAAAAACGAAAGGATGTTTTACTGCCATGTTTATTGATGCAAATACATTTTTTACACCCTAATTTGTATAGTTTAATCTATAGCAATTCATCAAATTTAATAAGATGATCACATGTTTAATAGGTAATATCTGCAAAGCAACCAGTACCTACAGCTGTCAAATAAATGTAGTACAAAGTACATTTGTCTATAGAAACACGCAGGTGAAGTACCTAAAAAATGTAATTAAGTACAGTATTTGTGTAAATGTACTTAGTTACTTTCTACCGCTTTGGATTAGTCAACATAGCTGGTAAGATAGCAGGATCTAGTCATGTGTTTTGTTTTGAATTACGGACTGTGCCTTTATCTGTAATTGTTTCAATGCCAAATTACAACCCTTACAGCTGCCTGAACCTTTGCAAATTGTACCTTCAACTACAAACTCTAAAAAGCCTAAAATAAATGGTTAACCTTCGTGGGACCAACTTTTGTTCCCACATGGGTCTCCACAATGTGATTGTGTGACCAGGACTGGGGGGAAAAAGGGGACTGAGTACCCCGGGCCCTCATGTGAAGAGGGACCAAAAATATGCTAGAACGAATAGCTGTGGATGTGGGGAGGGGCCCATAGAAAATGCCTTTCTACAGGGCCCCGAATGTTGTGCTACGCCCCTGTGTAAAAGTAACCTGCAGTTAAATTGTTTAATCAAAGCAAAGAGGGCAGTGGATAGATAGATAGATAGATAGATAGATAGATAGATAGATAGATAGATAGATAGATAGATAGATAGATAAAGAGATAGATAAATAGATAGATAGATAGATAGATAGATTTCCAAAAAATGGGAAATAATGGTGTTGCAGCGGCAAAATATAAGACACACAGCACACATACAGAGTATACATTAAATAATAGGGAACAATATAAATGAAATAACAATAGAATACTACACAAGCAATATTTAAAATATATACAATTTGGAAATGCATCTTTTTTTAAATGCGCAACTTTAGCTGTGGCTAGAAAAACACAGGTGGGCAGGAATATTATGTTAACCAGTTTATTCATGGTAACAGGAATACTGCAGAGTATCAAAGCATGGAAACAGCTTACAGTAGTATGAGTAGAGCACCACTGTGCAGGATAGCTCCCCTGCTCCCTCTGATGGTACATGTCTGTATTGTTTTTTTGCCCAAAGCTGATCATTTGGTCAGTTTAATTGAATTATGATTTAATATCTCAGTCAGTTGAGCATCGTTTTTTTTTTTCCTATAATTGAACAGATGTATCACTAACAATTAGCATGCTGCTATTCATGTACATAACACAACCCTTTCAAACTTAACTTTTTAAAATGTAACTTGCTGTATGGTGCCGAAACTGTCCAGTATTGCAATTTGTCCGTGCTGAGGTGTCCCTGACAAAGGCAAACACTTAAATTCTTCCTGTTAGTTCTAATTGCCATGTATCTTTTTCTCCTGACAAGATAATGGACCAAATTCCTTGATGTAGTATGTGTAAAATGGAAAAATGGATGCTCTTAAAAGGAATAATTCAATTATTGGAGATTATTTTCATCAACAAAATGTTTGCATAAATACTGATGTACATTCCAGTACATGCATACAGTTACATAAAGTTTACTATTACCTGTGCCACTTCCTTTTTGTGGTCCAGAGCTACTGTATTTACCGTTCATTTTGGTCTGTAGGTTCTGGCTAGCGGTCCAGGAACTAAAGAAACGTCCCATCAGAGAAGTTCCAACCCGGGTTCAAGAGATCTGGCAGGAGTTTCTGGCCCCCGGAGCACCCAGTGCCATCAACGTGGACTCCAAGAGCTACGACAAAACCACCCAGAATGTCAAAGATCCTGGACGCTACGCTTTTGAGGATGCACAGGTGCAAATGATACAAATACATTAAATCACATAAATACATTTCTGTAGCGGCTTATTTCCAATTTTACACTGTATGTAAGAATAAAATGTTCAACTTTTGAATGGAATGTTGGTTGTTATCTATAACTGTATTGTACACAACTGCATTGTAATATTAACCTGACTCCGCCAGATGGATTGCTTCGCATTTGCTCGGCATATCCATCTGGGAACTTTCCGTTGGAGAACTTTTGGGAAGGGGCGGAAATATTGGTTAGCTGATTGGATGAACCATCTGTCTATCACCTATGTTGGTGATAGACGGGCCAAATCAACCAATCAGATCCACGAAGCGTATGAAAATACAACCACAAGCCTGCCCCTGCTGCTGCAGGCAAAGCATAGCTCGTTAGCTCAGCAAGCAAGCAACATGTCGGTAAAGGATATTTGCCGATTGTGTAATGAGAATTTACGAATAAAAGACACCCTTTCAGGTTCCCGGACCATATTCCAAAAGAAGGATCCAAGAGAAAAAAAGCATTAGCGAGCAGCTAACAGAATTAGGGCTACCGCTGTCTGAAAATACTGGTTAGTTGATTGGATAAACCATCTGTCTATCACCACCTAACCCACCTCAAAACCAATGCTGATTGGCCCGGTCGTTTGGCTAACGGCTCCAAATTTTCTCTGCCTCAAGATGCCAGACTGATCTGCGAGTGGAAAACTGGAGCTCGCGAGATCAGGACGGTCTCACGAGGCTATTGTAATATCCTCACCCCTGGCAATTCATGAAACAATCAATCAACCAATCAACCAATCAAACAATCAAACAATCAATCAATCACAACTTTGTTTTGGTGGGCAGTGGAATAATGCATTTTATTTTATATTAATTTTATTTTCAATTCAGCACAACGTGTTTTCTGGGCTTTTGATACATTATTTTCATTATTTGTGTTTCTGCAACAGGAACACATCTACAAATTGATGAAGAGTGATTCTTACAGCCGTTTTATCCGCTCCAGTGCCTACCAGGAGTTATTACAGGCCAAGAAGAAGGTAAAAAAAACACATGCCATCTTAGTTTGAAAATAAGATCAAACTAAGACGGGACTTCATGCTTACAACATTTGGTTTTGTTTGCACATACACTGACTCTTAAGTGATGCTAAAACCTGCCCTCCTTGCACCTACAGTCACGCATTTTCAAAGTCTGTTAAATCACACTTTGAGCCCAGCTCTTTAAGCCCATTCCCGGTAATCTGTTCACATCCAAAACAAGCGTGCACCTTTGCTATTGCACTCACCTGTAGTGACATATATTTTGATATAGGGGCAGGGTTGATATAATTCTGCTCAGTAAGTACATACAGGTATTTTAGCCCATTAATGGGTAGAACATCATGGTATATTTAAAACATTATGAGGATCCCAATGGATTTGTGTTTATGTTCCTTTTAGTCACAGTTTGCTCTCCACTAACTTCCAAACAAAAGCTAGTCTGTCTTGAGCTGCAGAGTTGAATGTGGATTTCACACTCCAAGCAAGTCCTTGAAATTAGATGCAGTCATTTGTGATAATGCCAAAAATCTTTCCTAATGCAGGTTCCAGTATATGTCTCCCACGAAAATGTACTTTGTCTGAAATGGATATAAACTTCCTGAATACAGAGGTGTATGTGGCAGAGTTGCCTAAACGTGCAATCCAGGTCAAACCAAAGACTATGTCAAACTAAATGGCACCTCATGTCGGCCTTATCAATTAGGGGCAGATAGAGTGAATATAACATATTACCGTTATGGGCTTCAGGTGTGCATAAAAAAGTAGCTGATTAGGTCTTCTTTTAAAACCATTATGCATACCAGAGAGTTTCAGAGGGTGTCATAACAGGATGAATGCCTCATGCCTCCTACACTTTCTCCACCTTACATTCTGGCAAATAAGATGTTGCTATTATAGCTTGGATCTTTTTATATACAAATCAAAAATATAATGTGAATGCAGTACATTGGAAGTGAAGCGATTCTTTTTAAATAGCTTCATAATGATTTTGTACTCTTTCTCTATTCTGTTTTCGAGGTAGGCTGAACTGAAAGTACAGTTCTTGTCTATATGGCTTGCAAACTGTTATTATATATATTATAATTTATACATGGCCCCCTGAATCCTTTGCATGGTAAAACTACCTTACTTAATGTGTCATTTTTTGTCCCCTCAGAAAAGTAAGAACTTGTTCTGAAGGCTCTCGCTTCCAGGTAATGTCTGATACATACAGGTTTTAAATATACTATAATTAATGTAAATTTTCATTGAGCTCAAACGCTAAATTTGCACAGTGCATACAATGAAAAATGTGCAATTCCAGCATCATATCTGTGGCTGCTCATATTGTTATTCAACCAGAAAATAAATTCTCTCTTATTCACATTTACATATTGACTTCTTTTTCTTTTTTCCACCTGTCTGTTTCGCCTTTTTTCTCTTCTTTCACAGCGCAAGGGAAAGCACTAGGACCCAAGAGGCTGACCAGTCGTGTGCCATCATGCTAAAATCAATGCCATCTCTCTCTCTGGAACATGGAGAGGGGGGACCATATCATCTCTTCATCATTATTGTCTGTCCATCCACTCTTGGCTCAGCCGGGCGATGAGCTGGACCGTCTGTTCATCTGTTGTCCACCGGATGTTGCATGTCCATGGAGAAGATGTTCCTTCTTCTCTCTCCTCTTACAGTACATGATGTATTTCCAGTAATCTAGGAAAGGAGGCACTGCTGGACTTGTGAGGACACTGACAGACTGGCGAGATGAAAATAATTAAAGAATATCGAATCCAGTGTTCCAGTTCTTTCCATCGTAACTGCTGGATCGGAGCCCCCTCTCTCACTTCCAGCTAAACCAATGATGTCAGAGAGAGAAAAAAAAGAAGAAAAACACATCGAAAAAATATATCAAATGACAGCTTTAACTGATAAATCTAACCAATATCATCGCTTTTCATGATCTGAGGTCACAGATACTTTGTCACGCTATGGGAAGTGTTGTGCAGAATGAATATACAATATATATACATATATATATTATGATTTTTATTATTATTATGAATATTTATGGTGTATTTATTTTGCTTTGCATTATTTTATTGCACTAAAATAATAAGCACATATGGTTTTCCTTGCACTTGTAAAGTCACAGTCAAAATTACAAAAAGTATGTCTCCTGTCTTATGTAGAACATAATTCTTTGTTATTCTCTCCTGCATTTATTTTTATACCATATTTAAAGACACTTTTACTTACTTGTATTATTAAAGTTGGCCCTCTATCTGTTACTATGACCTGGGTTTGTATTTCTTTGAACTTTTTGAACACAACGTTCCACTTCAGTAATGAAGACTAGCATTCACTCTGCAGGGTTAAAAGAATCCAGTAACAGTGCTTGAATAATGCACTTTTGCTTTCTGCCACTAGAGGGTGTTCAAATATATCCTACAGCATGGATCTGCCTCATTTTAGCAACCAGCTCCTCCTCAACACAGATGCACCACAGTACTGCAGATAAATGAAGTTTTGTCATGCAAAAGTGCCATCATCCTCTGGTCTGCTGAAGCAGTTTTTGTTCAGACTGTACCCATCTGAGGTTTTGCAGGGTCTGTTGATGTTTCAGCTCTTTGATGGCAGAAGTGACAGTCAGTGTTTTAAGTCTCAGTGCCCAGTGGTCAGCACAAAACAGACAAACATTATTGTCTCAGTTGCATCAAGGAATGTGAATTGTGGCATTTTTTTTTCAAAGCATCCTGTTAGTGTGTCTGAGTACAAGCATATAATGATTTAAAGATTGGGGATTATGGGTTGTAATGTGATGTGGTCAAAGTGCCAATGAGAGAGGATCATTTATGCTTTTTTGTAGGAGATCATTGTTTCTTCACAATTTTGTCATCCACCTCTTAAAAATGTAAAAGTAAACATCAAACACAGGGGAAGAGTGGAAGAAAAACTACAATGGAAAAAGAAGACAAAGAAAAAGTAATTTTGATAAGTTTGATAAATCATGGATGTGTGGGCATTACAATAAAATATATCGGAGAAAAATGTCAATAGACAGAGCGAGACAGACACAGGGAAAGACAGACTTAAATGAAAGAAGTGAAGCTTGGTTTGATTCACACAATGACCAATAGAATAAACCCTCCCAGTCTTGAGGAGGGAAGGGGGTGGTGGGGATTCAAACTAAGGCAGGCTTTACAGTGAGTCAAACACTCTCAAAGACAGACGACAGACAGCACGGAGCTATGGGCTTACTGTGACTGAGACCTGGAGATTCTTTCTTAATCCTAAAAGCAAAAAGACTAATAAGAGAAAGTTAGACTGAGAGAGAAAGTAAGGAAAGAAACAAAACTTTTCCAGGGAGATGGAAAACTGATCGTGTCCAACACATTGAAACTTTAGTTGGGAGAAAAAGAGGAGCAAGGACAAGCCTGAGGATACTACTGATTATGTTGCCATGGAAACCGAAACCTGGAAGCGGACGCAAGGACCACTGAAGGTGGACAACCTCCCTTGACTGCATCCTCGACACATAACTGTCCCGCTGCGCCCTGTGGTGAGAGGTGCATAAACCATTCTTTATGCTTTACTGCTATAACACTTAATACTTTATCACATTATTTAAGAGTGAAAGAGTTTTTCAAACGTTTGACCAGTTTCAAGAACTTTTTAAGGGTGTTTTAGAAATGTCACAAACAATAACAAATAGCATGCACTAATTACAAATGAATGCCATGTCATTCAAGAAAGTTCTTGATGCAAGATGACACACATGGACATATAAATTACCCCACTACATTAAAAATAAATAAATCCAAATTCCAAAATACAATGATAAATAAATGCTTTGATGATGGACATTCTTTGCAGTGGATGTGAGGAAACAGTGATTATATACAGTACGTGATAGTACCATGTACCACTTGGATGTACTGAGAAAAGTGTATGTAAATGAGTCCTGGTTCGACATATCCCACGTGAGCACTTTGGACAAGTGGGCAGTAAGTAAGAGACTGACGAGATAGTGAGACTGAGTGACTCAGTCAGTCTTGGAATGAGCGCAGAACCATGTAATTCGACCAGCAGTAGTTGCACAGCTTTTCAGTATTTCTGCCAGCAGTGAGGGATTGATTCCCACTGGGGCCACCCATAGTAAAAATATACGCCTTCACGGTACTGTAAGGTGTTCAGGATAAAAGTGTCTACTAAATTACTATAATTAGTGGCTGGAGGTTCCAGGGAATTAGTGTTGTGAGTGATAGAATTAGTGAGTGATGACAGCATGTTGTACTGTGCATCTCAGTTAGTTTAAGATTCAGTTTAGTTTTTCCAGTGAATATGAAAAAGAGAGAATGATAGATAATGATGTTAATGTAATCCGTTTTCTTTATGTACAAATTATCTTATTTTATCTGTCTATTCCTGTGTACAGGTGTATATCCTTTTGTGTGAGTCTGTTCACTTTTGTATCATTAATGTATTTGTGTGTAGTCATGTGTGTACTGATGTGTATCCAAGCATGTGTGTGTGTGTGTGTGTGTGTGTATTACAGTATGCGTGCGGTGAATGGTGGGGAGTTTGCCTTCTGATCCTTCTTACAGCTCTGGTGACTGCACCACCTTGTACAGTCCACTCTGATGTCAAAGTGGATTTAGCACACAGATTACAGTTTCTTTACCAACAGAAAACACCTTATTATAAGCTTCTAAATATAGTAAAACTGGTATTTAATAGAAGCCTCAACCACATTCTAAACAAGTCAAGTTTACGCTTTACACATAAACAGATACTAAGAAAACACTGAGGAAAATCGGATTAAAATGGCAGAGTAATGCTGCATTTTAGCCAGTTCTGGGAATTTTGTTCTGTTAAAATTAAGCTTAACCAACAGAACATTCACCTTGCTGATGCGCCACGCATTGAAAACTCATGCTGTGCAGCCAAATGTTCAAACTCACAGAACAAGAATATTTCTATTTGATGGAATGGTGAAGCCATAAAAATAGTATTTGGCTCAGATACATCATTCCTAAACATATATAGCATCAAAAAGATCTGGAACAAGCTGATACAGAATATGTGATAAATCTGATTCTGTCAGACAACGTGAAATAAGGCCATTTTAGCAACCTTAAAGGGGAAGCAAAAGGGGAAAGTTGTATGTTAAGAGATTAAACAAACAAATTCCACTTTAAGTGCAAAAGAAGGTGGTGTTAATCACTGAATTTAAGTAGTGTCATCCTGACCTGAAATGAGAAACCCTGCACTATCATAGCATCTCTAATTGTCTCTCATCCTCCACTAAAGCACTTAATGTTGATGAGGCGAAAGAGTTGCCTTACATTCTTGCCAGTACTTAGCTTGAAAAGCATTATATATGGGCTGCTAGTCATTATCAAGATGGATTGTGGTGACAAATGGCTGCCCAAACTGCCTAAAGCAGCCTCCTGGCAATGTTGGAATTAGACACATTTACACAGAAAAGCCCCCAAACTGCCCCCCCCACACACACACACACACACACACACAACTGTTAATGAGCCAACAGCCGAGCGTAGTTTGGGAAAATAGAATCCGCAAACGCAGATAATGACATGGTTCCTCTTTGTGTAATTGGCTCCAAGTGAAAACATTTCATTTACCTCTTTTTCCCTCTTTATATCCTGTGTATGTGTGTGTGAGTCTGTCTGTGTGTGTGCACGTGTGTGTGGTCATGTGTACGTGTGTGCTACCCTTGTGTGATTGAGGTTTGAGCTGCACGGTGAATTAAATGCGGTTCTACTGTAATTAACTGCATTTACCAGTCTGTGTATGAGACTTTCTGACGCACCAATAATTGAGGCATCAGGTTTTGTTTGTTTTAACCTGCCTTTGAAGACATGCTGGGAAGATGTTTCACATGGTTTAGAGGAAGTACATCTGTGTGCACAAATGTGAAAGTCTTGAAAGGATTCTTGTTGCTTTTTTTAAATTATCAAACAACTGAAAATCTGAAATGTAGAAATATATATATATATATATATATATATATATATATATATATATATATATATATATATATATATATCTTGGCTCAAAATTTTCATGACTAATTTTGTTTTTCATTTCACTTCATTTTTTCACCACAAAAAAAGAGCCATTGTTATCCAGAGAACATTACCATGGTACTATAATGCCATTCTAAAAAACAAAACATAAGTTCCCACTGACGATAATAGTTGTTTTCAAAAAGGATTGTGTCTTGCTCAGCAGTCTCTCTGGTATTTGTTTCTGGTATTTGTAATTTCATTAGAGGTCTGAAATTTGGAACTAAGGTCTGCCACAGTTCAGTGAAGCATTTCCCCCAAGTATTTGTGGTTCTGGTAAAACATAAAGCTGTGTTTGTGGACAATATTAGTGTTTAGCAGACAGAAAGGTCCGGTTCAGTTATGCCTTAACATTAACACACAAAACCACAGTCTCCTTCCGTCTCCGCAACTCTCTGATGATTAGTGCTGTGCATCAGGGAGAGACAGACAGATTGAGTGACAGAGAGAGACAGATCGGTAAGGAAAGAAATGAAGAGACATACAGTTGTGGGAGGAGGGTATATACTGTGCATGAAGCCCAAGTGGTGTTGGTTTTGTTTCCCAGTAGGTTATCTGTCCCAAACTCCAAAATCTTTTCCTTCTATCTCCTAACCCCAACCACTAACCACCTCAGGGGCTCCCCCCAAATCCTACCCCAAAACCGAAATTTGTCTTGCTGCAGAGATTGATGAGGATAGCTTAGCAGGGCCGGCACTATCATACTTAGGCAGAGAGTGGAGAGGGAGTGCTGCTGCTGGCTGTATAGGCCATCCGTCATGCCCTATGTACACAGTCGGTCAGGTCATCCCTCAAAAGTCCCTGGGGCTTTGCAGACTGTAGCTCACTAGAGTCACAGGGTGCCTCTTTAAATGATGGACAGCAGGAGAACAGGAAAACAGAGAACAAGAGCATGCACACAGAAGCAGAGGTTGTTCCCCTGATCAGGGGTTCATGCATTTAAATACATAGTCAGCAGGAATGAGATGGAGCAGCTAAAGACAAATGAGACTGTGTTGTACATGGACGGTAGATCACTGGAAGATGGAGTGGGGTCATGACTACCTGACGCAGTAGGTGATGGAAGGACCAAGCGGGAGTCTTCGGTTTAGTTATTCTAACCTTATGATGGGTGTGCATTGGCGTGTATATTGGCTTCTATGTGTATGTAAAAATGTGTCTACAGAAGAAGCACGGCTCTGAGATGCAGTTTCCATCCTTGAGGAATTCACACTCAGGAAAATCACAGGAACATCACAGGGATATATATATATATATATATATATATTTATATTTGAGGGATATATATTTGAGGATATATATATAGATATATATTTGAGGATATATATATATATATATATATATATATATATATATATATATATATATATATATTCCCTGTGATGTTCCCATTAAAAATAATTTCAAAATGCATTTGTCTTTTAGACATCCTCAGATGGAAAAACCAAATATCAACAATAGACTTGATTGTAAGTGTAGAGCACATCTGATTTCTTGGCAGAGTGTACACACAAACAAAAAAACAAGAGATCAGATTTGCACAAGAAAGCAAAGTCAAGTAGATCTTCTGTGTATATGTAACTCCAACATATATCTCATGATATGCTATAAAAAAAGTCTGGTTAGAATTCAAACTACATTTCTGCTAGATGGTCAAACTTACGTGAAGTGCTGCTGGGATAGTGATATACAGACTTGTGCTTGTGCATCTCGGACAGAGCTTCCATGACCTCAAGGGTCAAGGGCAGAAAAAAGGAGGCAAAAAACAAAGTGGATTATGATAAAGTAATTTGTTCCATGTCAGAGTGAGTTGCAGGTCCAGGAAAGAAGGAAAGGGAACATACAATTTTGCGCAGCAAAGAAGAATCTGTTAATGGTAGCAGCCAATGGCCTTGAGGCAGTTTGGTTCTTTGTCAGAATTTCTGACTTGATGTCATGCAATGCTTGTCAAGAGCAACATCTGCTGAAAAGATGCTTGAGTGATGGTCAAAAATGTGCAGGAGCAAATGCTGACAGCATGCACACGGGTGGATACTCAATCCTGAATGGCAGAGAAATAATTTCTCTAGATCATGCTATCTTTCTTTTTACATTATTGTGTTGTCCTTTGGGTCCCGGTGACCTTAGTGCTTTTTTTGTACAGCATTCTGGTCAGCTTAAGCTGTGTTTAAATGTACTCTAGAAATAAACTTCACTTACTTACTTTACAAGAGACAGGGTTCAGAGAGCAATTCTCAACAAAGTAAACGGAAGTACATAACCCGTGTGTTGTCCTTCGGGTCACCGGGAGCCGAAGGACAACACAAGGGTTATGGTGATTATGGACACTCATGGACACTGGGTCAATCTTAGTTCAGTTTGCTCCATAGGATATCACCAAAGAGTAGAAGAGTGGACTCCCAAAGGGTGCTGTAGATTTCCCCAACTCTTCCCCTAATAACATGCAGATGGGCCTCTCTAATGCCTGTTTACATATCTGCGGCATAGTTCATGACTAAAGTAAGCAAAGCCCTAATTATTTTACCCGGCGACGGGACCAATAAAATCAACTTCCCCTTCTCGTTATGGGTGTTTAAGTGTATCCTTTGATGGCAGGGTTTTGTTTATTTTTGGAAGAGTTGCGTAGCTGAGAGGAAAGCAAATAGAAATAATGACACAGAGATGCTGACAAATGGGGGCTCTGGTGATGGATTAATTTCCTCAATGATGCCAGGAAGGCTGGACAGCAAAGGTGGTTCAACATGAAGGAGTATTTACACAATTGAAACCATGATTGGCAATATTGATATTATGTTTGCAATCGTCTGACTGTCATATACTGCATTAATTAGTTTTACACCAGCTTCCGTGTTAATCAGTTTACATAAGATTCTGTTTATGTGATAACAGATTTATTCTTCAGAAAACATCTTTTCTGTTTAGAAATGTAATGCATAGTAATGCGCCTCTCTCTTTTTGCAGAATGCTGTGGAGAATAACTATCCCAGTCATACTGGCTGGGGTGCTCTGCATCCCCGCAGAGACCAAAAAGCATCGGCCCCAGGGATCCATCCCGTCCCCGTATAAGACCAAAGGGAACCTGTCCTCAGAACGTCACCACCGGCTATTGCAGCAGAAACCAGAGGTGCTATCTTCCAGCCGCGAGGCATTGGTAGTGACAGAGCGCCGCTACCTCCGCAGAGACTGGTGCAAGACCCAACCTCTCCGTCAGACAGTCAGTGAAGAGGGCTGCCGCAGCCGCACTGTGGTCAACCGTTTTTGCTACGGTCAATGCAACTCCTTCTACATCCCCCGCCATATGGGCCCCAGCTCGGGTCAGCCCCAGAATCGAGGCCAAGCCTCAGGCTCTGGAAGGAAAAGCCACAACAAGGCCCAGGAGCCGTTCCAGTCCTGCTCCTTCTGCAGGCCACACCGCATCACACAGCTCACAGTGAAGCTAGACTGCCCAGACCTGCAGCCCCCTTTCAGACACCGTAAGGTGCCGAGGGTCAAACAGTGTCGCTGCATGTCTGTGGATGTGAGCGGCCACGGGAAACTGTGAAGAGGGACTTGAAAGGTCATCATATGACATCATATGAATATTATAAAAGACAGAAATTTACAAACTTTGCCAAAGAAGGACTGGCTTCAAGTTGAACTATTCTGCATCGTGTTGTACAAATAAAGGCTTGTCCCACAATAAAAGGACATGAAACATAGAACTGGTAGCAGCCGGTCTAGCAGCCATGTTGGCAAGCTGATGCTGTTGAAAGAAACGGATTCAAGAGGCTGTGCAAAAGACGCAGATACTGAAGCAGCCAAATTTCAACATTACACAAGTTTGTCCTCCCTGTTATTTCAGAAAGTTTTATATCTACCTGGCTATTTGTACATTTGTCACTAGACTCAAACAACAGTTTAAAACTACACAACATTATAGATACTGATAATTGAGTGTCTTAAAGTAATTAAAGTAACTGTAGTAATAGTGTGACCCCTTTAATTTTTTAGTTTTAGTTTTTCTGCAGGTGGATCTACAGTAATTACAAAGTTTGCCAGCAATGCTTTTTTCCTGTAGGAGATGTGACGGTGTTTTACAAGTATTGTATCTGTTGTCCTGTATCTTTTCCTTAACTTCTACAATGACCCAAATGATACACAAGTTGATGTCAATGATGAAGCAACACAGCAATGAGCCACAACTCTACTAGCCAGTAGGAAAAACATACTGCAGCATGTGTAATGGAGGTGCAATGCAATATATACAGTATATATATATAAATATTTTATGTATGTGTGTAAGTACCTGTATGTCTGTGAAAAGTATATTAAATCTATTTCATATAAAACAACAATGGTGTTTAGAGTACATGTCGTTCTGTACCATTTAATATCACAGTTGGACAAATGATAAACAGGACTTTAATTAAAAAAAATTGTCATTTCTTTTATTTAATAAATATATTTTTTCATGGTCACCGGTATTCAATCAAAACTTGTTGGTATTGCACATGAACGTCACATGGTCCTATTGCTCCATATGCATATGGGAGTTCACACTCACATAGTTGGAAAGGCAAAACTGTAAGAATGTGCTTAAAACATAAAGCAAGTTCACAATACTGCATAATAAAAACAATAGCAGGTCTATATCAGATCACAGGTACAGTATCCATAGCCTCTCTGGATAAAAAGCCATAATAAACCACAATAGAGGAGCTGCTGTATGTAAAACACATGTATAATTATCATTAGGTTCTAAAAACAAACTAAATTTCACGTTTTTCAGCCTATGTAAACATATTTATCTTCTTTACATGTAACATTTCATTTCAGATGATAGGTCTCATTTAACCCCTCCACTGTGCAATAAGGCACTTTCTGTCTGGCAGGTGATCCATACTTACCATGTAGAAGTGTTATAAAATTCTGTGCTTTTCACCATTAGGGAGACAAAGAGGAAGTGTTTATTCCTACCTATGAACTAGGCTTGGGAATTGCAGTAAAAAAAGAAAATGGGCTACATATGGCTTAAAAAAAACAAAATGGAGAAAGCTTGGATATAGTGTTGCTACAAATTTTAGGTGCCTGACAGCACTGAGCATTTTCTGGCAAATGACTCAATTACATTTAATAATCTCAGCTTAAGGATGTCTTTTTGTAGAAATATTTAATTTAATTATAAGAGTGGTATGAATGGGTGGCTGAAAATGTAATTTTTCATTTCACCTTTAAACAATATAATATCCACTTTGAACAAACTCACACAAAACATATCTAACTCAATTGAAAACATATACCGGAAGCAAATAAATCTAAAAATGACTGATGAGTCATGTTAGATTGTACAAACGGTGCTTGTGCAATAGGCTGGGTGATGATAATTTTCCATTCTCTGCCTCAGATCTTCTGACCCAGCTTTGCTTTCTGTGAAATAAAAAACAGGCCTGAGTTATTTACAGCTGGCAGCACTGGCACTCATGAGTGTTGTTACTTTATCACCCTGACAAGTGTTTGGAAGGAGAAGACAATTTGCACCAAGAGAAGAAAAAAAAGAGGGCCAGTACTGCTGGAGCTAAAAATCAAATAAAGAGGAGACCATATAGTAACTGTGACAAGAAGTGTAAAGACGTACTATTCCAGTTGCATGTTTGGGTTTCACGTTGTAGGAAGCCTTTTCCTTGGCTTGTTTGAAGCACTCTTCAGCCATTTTGACCCTGAAAAACACCAGTAATAACCATGAGCCATCCTATGGAGACCTCAAAAGCACATAACTGGACTCATTCACATTGCTGCTGAAATTAACTATAAAAAAAAAAAGACAGATGGAGTAAAAAAAATAAAAAAATCCAGTTTGGGTCATCCAGACTATGGTCATGTGGTATTTGGACGCAATGATGTTGGTTTGTCGAAGGGCCAGTCCTACTACTTTGGAATGACTCACTCTGCTGCACAGAGAGAGCCAGCAGTGTCACTACTCATTTGTGATTTTAAAAGACAAATAATCAGCATGTTGGCATTGACTCAGTACAAGTTATAGCAATGGACATCATCTTGCCTCTACTCATTACATGGGTACTGTGTGTGCCAGTGTTGCATGTTTGCATATCCATACAGGTGAGGATTTATATCTATTGTATAGTTCCACTGGAGTCTTACAGAATAACCAGCAGAGAGAGAGAATTGTGATGATTGCCTACGGCAAAGAGCAAAGAGTTAATGCTTTCAAATTTGTTTTATTCTTTCCTACTGAACAAGCAAAGCTTGTGACATTTTTGCTTCTTTTACAAATACATATCACAATTCAATCTTCATTTGGCATAATGGACCAATTAGCTTTTTGTTGACATATGCAGCAGTATCTTTACATTCATCAAACCACTGGAAGCTAACTGGATGCTGCATGTGTTCTTTTCATTACTGGGGTGAGGACAACGATTTGGGTCATTTAACCTCTTTTCCCTTCATAAATTTGAATGAATCTGATAGGATCTTCAGTGAACACGAGATGGACTGCAAGTTTCACTTGGAGAAAATTCTACCCTCCCCGAAGAGACAGACAGATTTGATTTTAGGACAATAGGTTCAAGTGTCCATTCAGAAGAAGATGCATCAAGTATAATGTCACATTCTGAAACTGGAAACTTGTCATCATATTCTCACCGTTCCTGTAACATCAGCTTATTCTGCTTCTTCCACTGGTCTTTGAAATCTGTAGAAAACTCATGCCAAATGGAGAAGAAAGTGTTGGGAGTGACCTCTTTCTCTCCCGCCTTGGGTTTAACCGAGAAGGACACGCTCAACTCCAAGAAGCTGAGAAGAGAGAACAAAAACATTACTTCAAGACCACTACTATTACAACATGAGATTACAGAAACCTACACAGATTGTTGTGAAACAACAAAGAAAAGCAAAAATGCAAAATATGAAACTTAATCTTGGAATAATGCTTTTTCAGAGATTTAATAGTAGAGTAAAATAAAACAAATAATGATAACTGTGCACTTCAGAAAAGAACAGCGCACACTAAAATGGAATTACTGCCTCTAAGGCCACGTCCACACGTACCAAAACAATTGTTTTTCCCCCCCTGTCTTCCCTGGTATCGTTTCAAGGATATTTGAGTCCAAACGGATCCATTTGTAAATGACTCCATACGCTACTTCATATTCCAGGCCTATAGATGGCGTGGTTTCTGCTACAGAAATTCACCAAAAACAGAGAAGAAGAGGCGAATCATGGCATAAAGCTTACGCGCTGTATACAAACAGACAGTAGAAGAAGAAACCAAACACAAGAAGAACCCTAATAGGCTCAATATCTTTTCCAGCAGCCATTGTTGTTGTTATGAGACGTGGTCGCGGGATAAGAGGTCATAGGCTAGAGGTCGAGGGGTGTGGCGATGACATCATCGATACGCAAGTATGCGGCTTCGCCGTCCAAACGAAGACGCAAGGCCGGCGTTTTCAAATTTTTTCAACCTGGGACCAGGTTTCAAAAAAGCGCATCTTCAGGCAATGCGTTTACAGGATTCGTTTGGACCGGCCAAAATGATGCAAAACGTGCGTTTACACCAAAAAGCGTTTCTGTGTGGATGGCCCCTAAAGCAGCACAGTCAGTTTGTCTTTGACAGATTAACTTCCAGGACTAAAATAAAACTTATATATCTCATATACAGTGTTCAGCTTTGTTCCTCCTCTCCCTTGTGTGAATAAATCTCTACTGTATGTAAGATTGTGTACATAAACACGCACATACTGCACAGTATATGTAAGCATGGGTGGAGGAAAGAGAGGAAGGGAAAATATGTCCAAAACAAGACCGATCCAGCCAAAGCAATGGGTGCATACGGCAGGGGATGAAACATGTTAAAGTGTTAAATGTGGTGGCCATTTGCAGTGGATCAATACAGTGGACAGGTTGGAGTCTCTTTGTTTGGAGTGTGCTATAGGAACACATTCCTATCCAGCAGTAACAGAAGCCTGGAGCCAAGGCTGTCTACTCTCGTTCTGCTTAGATAAACAACACAGACACCGCACAGGGGGCCTCCCGTCTACTGAAGGCCTGGCATGATGGCCTGCACCTTCCGTGTAACTGAAGGAACCAAGAGTCCTAAATATTGACAAAGCAGCAAGATTATATTTCTTTACTGCAGTGAGAATATATCACTTCAAACTGCATTGAATTGCATTATCCTGTGTTGCCCATACCCAAAATTCACAGCTGTGATCACTGTTTTGACGCTTAAGAAAAGATCGAATGTAAACCCATGAAATGGAACAGAAGTGACTTTTCAGGTGAAGAAGCTGCAGAAAAATGTTTAAAGAAAAAGAAAGCTCTTACATCTTCTGAGTGTCTGCCAACTGCTTCTCTTGTATTTCCAGTTCTGTCTTGGCTGTAAAAGAAGACACGTTTTGATGAAAAGGAAAGAGGAACGCATAAGTAAATACAGGATTAGGTTAGGATTAGGACCGATTCAGGATTTCCTGTCACATCAGAAAAAACATCTTTCACCGACTATACAACTTGTATATAGGAGAATTCCACACGTCACTATTACTTAAATCAACAGGCATCTTCAAGGTCAGTGATGTGCCACCAGGTTATTAAGTGTTGGATTGTCCGCTGTTGCACAACTGACAAATGAGTACTGCAGATCGTAGGACAAGTGCTTCTTTGTGCAGGGTTACTTCAAATGGAGACAGATGACTGTGTGTTTGTGTGTGCGAGAGAGTAACAGAGACAGCGAGAGGGTAAGAAAACTGGCAGTTGGACACCATGGTACACATTCAAATTTTTTTCCAGCAGGCACAACATTTATCTCAGCTGGCCATCAGGATCCTTTTGACTGTGTTATAAATGATGATATAAGAGAACAGCAGTGAAATGTGAAAGCCTCACTCAGGAAAATGCTGCATGTTACTGTAATTTCAGATCCCCGTGCTGATTTTACAATATTTTAAATATATTGTAGTAGAGTCGACCCCCGCTGTATTTTTTTTGTATTTTTTTTGCTGGTCTATATCCTTTAGCTAAGGTTAGACATTAAATTCTCTCCCACACAGCTTCTCTGTCCCCCTCAATGTGAATTATCTGTAAGCTGCTGCTGCCTTTAACTGTCAAATGATCAAAAATGACCTATGGCTTCCTCATGGCTTTCCAAGACAGACATGACAGTAGATGGGACGGAGAATCTATCCTGGCACAAATCTATGTTCTGCTCTTATCCCGGGAATATCTGGTTGCTACGTGTAATTGAAGCCAGAGCCACATCTAAAGATCTCAGACAAACCCATTGAGCCCAGCATTGTGCTTTACCATTCCACAGTGCTAAAATCACGCTGTAGCCCACAATCGTATCCCTCTCTCTGCTGACAGCTCATCAATAAATTATGACAAATTGATAAATAATATGAATAGGGCTCACTAGAAGCATCTTGATATCAGGACTGTGCTTTGTTCTTTGAGAAAAGCAGTTTTAAGATGCTACTCACCATTTACTATAACCCTGATCTGTAAGATTATGCTACAAGTGATGCAAAATCTATTTCTGGAAACACTGAACCATTTAATAGGAGTTCAAAATAATTGTGTTCTTATCTACTGAGAAAATTTGGTATTGTAGGGGAGGACGACTGCACTGATAAACACTATTTACGACAAAAGCAGAAAACATTTCAAGGTTTATTTAAAGATCATGTGGCTCAAAGAGATACAAATCAATATCTCTATTTAATACGTGGCTTTAATATAAGGTGGTATGCATGTTGATTTTGACCATACTCTGCCAACATGATGTGACATCCTAAGCAGCAGAGTTGTAGCGGGTAGAAAAGGAAGGGCGAGTTTGACATCAGTCTTACTAATCTTTATGTCCATCAGAAACAGATTATCACATAGCCAGTGCTCTCTTGCTAGTCACAGTGACTCCATCAAAGGCCTGCATGCATGAGAATTTGTGAAGCGAGCGGGGAAAATCGAGCTAGACCAAACAGCAGAGCTCCAACAAGTCCGCTCCCACTGTTATTCTGCGGTTAGTTTCATGGTCAGAAAATAAACAAAAGCGGTTTAAACTGTGGAGCCAGAAACAGTTTAACCCCAGGCTTTTTAGAAATTACAGAAATAACAAAAATAAGACATTTGGCTGTTGTTCTTTTTTCACCGCCGCAGTGGAGGAACCCCAACAACCGTCTGGAGCCTTCTGAGTCCATGTTATGGTGCTTACATTCTGCTTTCAGAGGAAAAACCTCGTCATTTGCATCAAAGAGAGAGCTCCCATATTTCTCTCAAACACAGAGAAAGGAAAGGAGAGAGGAAAAGAAAGGGGTGGAAACGGGGAAAGATGCTTTCATCTGCAGACTTCCTTTAAAATGGACAGTGAGCATTACCGCGGAAGAACATATGCTATATATTATATTCTCATCTGAATACAAAAGCAGTTGGAGGAGAGGCCTGTGAGCTGGGTCCTTCAGAAAGATTGGTCACAGTCAACTAAATGTAGCCAAGGTCAAATCCAATGCTACATAAAGAATGACATTTAGAATGTTATGTTAAAACAAGCATAACAAATTAAGTCTTACACCTTAGATTAAGGAAAGAAAAAAAGCATGTCTGTGTGACATCTGGTGGACATGACTGATAAACATGACTACATTTTCAGTGGATTTTATCGGAACAATATCTACAACAAAAATTTAGTAGTAGCGGTTAGCCTCCTTCAGAACTTAAAATGCTAGTGGCATGGCACTGGTGATAGCAATGTTGGTCAGCCACTTTGGTCCAGACTGAAATAGCTCAGCAACTACTGGATGGATTGCCATGAAATTTGGTACAGATATCCATGGTGCCCAGAAGATGAATCCTAATGACTTTGGTGAACCTGATTTTTCATCTAGCATCTATCAAGGTTTTTATTTATCCACAGAAATATCTCATCATCTAGCCTAGAAATCTAGACGCACCCTAGCAGCAAATTTAATTTGCAGCCAGGGTCAGTCTAGGCACTCTCCGTTGGCTTGCGAGCTGGAAAAACCAAACTCTGGTCAGGCCAATCACATCGTGTATAGAGTCTGTGGGCGGGCTTATGGCTGCTGCTGCTGGGAACAGTGGTCTTCTGGAAGATTTGGAGTTATGCTTTTCTTTGAGAAAAGATCAAAGAACAGCACAGAAGTCATTCTTAAAAAAGGAAGATGTGTTCGGAGTTTTGCCGACCGGATACGGCAAAAGTTTAATCAACTAGCTTCTCTTCCTTCTTCATTGGTCTGCCTGGTTGTAGCGCTATCCTATTACGTGCTGAGGGAATTTGAAAGACAACAGTTTATCCCGCCCCTCGGATTGAGCCCTGTCAATGGTGAGTTCCCAGACCCAACATCTTGATGTGGATCTACTCATCATCTACATGGATGGATTGGCACAAAACTTTTCATCTAGCAACACGATTAGGTTGCCATTTGTTTTGAGTGAAATGTCTAAAGAGATATTTGATGGATTTGCTGCAAACATTCCTGTTCCCCTCAGGATGAATTTGATGATACTCTGACTTTTCATCTAGCGCCATCGGGTCAAATTTTTATGACCATACCTGAAACATTAAAAACATTCCCATCATCAACATTCAACTGTTTTAGTGCCAGTTAGCAAATGTTAGCATGCTAACATGCTGAACAATACCGGGGCGGAGCCAGATGATGTTAACATTCAGGGCTCGGCAGCCATACTGTATGCACTATTTTTAAAAGGCATTTGAGATACTAGAATTCCTAAAACATGTACATTATTTGGGAAAAAGATGATAGTTGCCATTGACAAAAACATCATTCTGTAGAGCCTACATCTTATTTGGTATCTAAGTGTTCTTCAACGGTCTTCATCATTTTAAAACCACATTAAAATTAACAAAAACTATTTTTTCACTTCTGCCACCTAAAAAGAGGAATAAATTGTCTGATGTCTGTTGTTTTGAAGTTATGCATGACATAACAGAGGTAGGATAGGAGTAAACAGCATTACTAATCTTGAATTCTACTTTTCTTATACTACCGCTGTAGAGTGGCAATATTTCCACAGTAATTGAACTTTTTGCTCCACTGACTTTCCAGTCCAGTCAGAGAGACTGAGAGGAAAATGACAGTTGAAGTTAAACTTACTTTAAACTTACTAACTTTAAACTTAAATAGTGAACATATAATAATAATCATTGCTGTGCGCACAGCCTCACAGACCCACTAGCATAGCTGTAGACTCTTGTTGGAATGAATGGGAAATGGAAGAGAAAGCTCATTGTTTACAATCAATTCATCATCATTGTTTTAACAGCCCTCTTAGTAAACACCTCCCTTTGAAGGTTTATTTGATTTCCTAATAGGAGTGAAGGAGTGATGGAAAGAGAGAAGAGGTCATGGAGGCAACATGGTGTTTCTAATCTCTCATTCCTCTGACAGACAAAGAAAAAAACGTGTTATTATAACAGGACAGCAGATAGAGTGGAAAAATAAAGGAAGGCAGGAACTGAGGGAAAATCTTTAACAGAAGGAAAAAAGATAAATATATGACAATAACATATGACATATACATGTCATGACAATAACAGTTGACGTCAAAAGTACTAAAGTGAAAAGGGATCAGGTACCGAACAAGTCAGTTTTATTCCAGCCTCTCAGGCATTTAGCTCGGTTATCCAAAGTCAAGTTAACAGACTGCATGACAGGTTCACCTTAGCCCATCCTAAATCTTCCTTTGAGGTAGAGCAAGGTGTACTCTTTTTATTTTTATAAAAAGGTAGAGATTAACATAAAACACAGTGCAGTCATGATCTATCAAAGCAGATGCTTGAAACAATAGCTGTGAGTTATTTAATACACCCTGGTATAAACAGACGTCCCTATGGAAACACTGAATGAACCATTGTGTGTGTGTGTGTGTGTGTGTGTGTGTGTGTGTGTGTGTGTGTGTGTGTGTGTGTGTGTGTGTGTGTGTGTGTGTGTGAGAGAGAGAGAGAGAGAGAGTGTGAATGTGTCTCTCAACCAGAAAAAGACATGAAACAGATTTTGATACGTTTCTGCAGACATAGAAGACTAACATCATTCTGATTGATGAGCTGCTGCGTTTACTCACATAGATATGCCAAGGGTACACTAGCACAGACTACTTTTGGAATCAGAAGGGATAAATTATTTGCTTCTTTAAATTTTAACTCCTGATGGGTAAACAATGTTTAAACTGACCATCCCTGGTTTCATCATAATTAAAAGGATAAGGCTGGCGATATTCTATTTTATATACAGTACAGGCCAAAAGTTTGGACACACCTTCTCATTCAATGCGTTTCCTTTTTATTTTCATGACTATTTACATTGTAGATTCTCACTGAAGGCATCAAAACTATAAATGAACACATATGGAATTATGTACTTAACAAAAAAGTATGAAATAACTGAAAACATGTCTTCTATTTTAGATTTTTCAAAGTAGCCACCCTTTGCTTTTTTATTAATAAGGGAAAAAAAATTCCACTAATTAACCCTGACAAACCACACCTGTGAAGTGAAAACCATTTCAGGTGACTACCTCATGAAGCTCATTGAGAGAACACCAAGGGTTTGCAGAGTTATCAAAAAAAGCAAAGGGTGGCTACTTTGAAAAATCGAAAATATAAGACATGTTTTCAGTTATTTCACACTTTTTTGTTAAGTACATAATTCCATATGTGTTCATTCATAGTTTTGATGCCTTCAGTGAGAATCTACGATGCAAATTGTCATGAAAATAAAGAAACCCATTGAATGAGAAGGTGTGTACGAACTTTTGGCCTGTACTGTGTGTGTGTGTGTATATATATATATATTTTTTTTTTTTTTTTTTTTTTTACATTAAATTATACATTTACATTGTAGATTCTCACTGAAGGCATCAAAACTATGAATGAACATATAGAATTATGTACTTAAAGAAGTGTGAAATAACTGAAAACATGTCTTATATTTTAGATTCCTCAAAGTAGCCACCCTTTGCTTTTTTGATAGCGCTGCAAACCCTTGGTGTTCTCTCAATGAGCTTCATGAGGTAGTCATCTGAAATGGTTTTCACTTCACAGGTGTGTCTTGTCAGGGTTAATTGGGTTGGGACCATCAGTTGTGTTGCGTAGAAGTCAGGTTGATACACAGCCGACAGCCCTATTGGACAACTCTTAGAATTCATATTATGGCAAGAACCAATCAGCTAAGTAAAGAGAAATGAGTGGCCATCATTACTTTAACAAATGAAGGTCAGTCAGTCCGTAAAATTGCAAAAACTTTGAATGTGTCCCCAAGTGCAGTCGCAAAAACCATCAAACGCTACAACGAAACTGGCTCACATGAGGACCTCCCCAGGAAAGGAAGACCAGGAGTCACCTCTGCTGCTGAGGATAAGTTCATCCGAGTCACCAGCCTCAGAAATCGCAAGTTAACAGCAGCTCAGATTAGAGACCAGATGAATGCCACACAGAGTTCTAGCAGCAGACACATCTCTAGAACAACTGTTAAGAGGAGACTGCGCGAATCAGGCCTTCATGGTCAAGTAGCTGCTAGGAAACCACTGCTAAGGAGAGGCAACAAGCAGAAGAGATTTGTTTGGGCCAAGAAACACAAGGAATGGACATTAGACCAGTGGAAATTTGTGCTTTGGTCTGATGAGTCCAAATTTGAGATCTTTGGTTCCAACCGGTGTGTCTTTGTGCGACGCAGAAAAGGTGAACAGATGGATTCTACATGCCTGGTTCCCACCGTAAAGCATGGAGGAGGAGGTGTGATGGTGTGGGGGTGCTTTGCTGGTGACACTGTTGGGGATTTATTCAAAATTGAAGGCATACTGAACCAGCATGGCTACCACAGCATCCTGCAGCGACATGCCATCCCATCCGGTTTGTGTTTAGTTGGACCATCATTTATTTTTCAACAGGACAATGACCCCAAACACACCTCCAGGCTGTGTAAGGGCTATTTGACCAAGAAGGAGAGTGATGGAGTGCTGCGCCAGATGACCTGGCCTCCACAGTCACCGTACCCGAACCCAATCGAGATGGTTTGGGGTGAGCTGGACCGCAGAGTGAAGGCAAAAGGGCCAACAAGTGCTAAACATCTCTGGGAACTCCTTCAAGACTTTCAGGTGACTACCTCTTGAAACTCATCAAGAGAATGCCAAGAGTGTGCAAAGCAGTAAAGGGTGGCTACTTTGAAGAAACTAGAATATAAGACGTTTTCAGTTATTTCACACTTTTTTGTTAAGTACATAATTCAACGTGTTCATTCATAGTTTTGATGCCTTCAATGAGAATCTACAATGTAAATAGTCATGAAAATGAAGGAAACACATTGAATGAGAAGGTGTGTCCAAACTTTTGGCCTGTACTGTATATTTCTTTTTTTCTTCTCTTTCAATTGTCAACAAATCTCATGAAAAGACAATACTTTCCAACTTCCTTATGTGTTGTTCATCCCCAGGCCAATTTTGATCCAGCTCAACACATTAAGGTTGCATACAGGTTGCAAACCTACAGTATACTATAGCAATTTTTCATTAAATAGAACAGTGTGTGTGTATATATAAAAAAAATACATTACAGTGCCCATGGTAAGGGAAATGAAGGAACATGTCACCTACGGTGCGACTGACTGATGTTCTTTGTTTTTGGACAACCATAAAGGCCTATGGCACAGAGCAATAAGATATATCTGGCGTTGGCTACACAGACGAAACGTTAGTAGGATCAGTTCATTATTGGTTTTGGTCTTTTGGTCTTTTGATGGGATTTGTTGGCAAGAAGAAAAATACAGAAATAGATTATCCTTTAATGAGACTGATCAAAGCCTTATTAATCATCAGATTCAATTGATTTGGAAAACAGGCTCACCTTGGCTAAGAAATTCCTCCATCTTGTCCTTAAAGGGTTGCATGTTCTCTTCAGAGGACAACTTGCAAACCTTTTCCGTCTCAGCCGAGCATACTGAAACAATAAGACGTGATCATGATGAGAGGGAAAAAAAAAAAAAAAAAAAGTCTGTTGAGAGCAATAATACCTTATCCAGTATTTGTGTTGTAATTGCAAACTCTACATTGCACTTCACCCCAGTTGAGCCTGCTTTGATAAATCTCTGCTGAATTTCTGCTGAATAAGTGTCGGCAAAGACTTAATGACCCATAATGACTAATAAGGCACCCCCAGGAACCAGGAAGGCTTGCGCTCTGATCCCAGGAGAAAGTTATCGTCACGCTCTATCTGCAACCATTACGGATACACAAACTCCGCTCAAGAGCCTTATAGGTGGAGAGGCCATGAGGCGCTTAAGGGAACGGGGAGTTCGGGACTGGGCAAGCGGTAACTCATAGACCATATGGTGCCTTAACCAAAAAGGTACACAGTGAGCTCTCTCTCCACTGCGTTGCTTACTGATGTCCTTCGGGCCAGCCAAGGCCATTTGTGCACCGCCTACCAATCAGAACCCCCCTCTGGGAACTGTCATCGAAGCCCACGTCTGTTAGAGCATTCAGCTGGCTGTGCTAGGTAATGAAGAGGTCTGCAGGTATAGCATGTGATGATGTATTTATGTACGGTCAGCATGTGCCACTGCCACTGGGGTCAAAGCAGACACAAGTCCATTTCCCTTGCCAGCAACTCCATCTTTATGAATTACAAATAATGAACAGCCTAAAGAATCATTATGGCAGAGGAAAAACAATATTTGGCAACACGGATCAGGCACCTGATTGGTTTAGCAGCAAAGATGCATAAAACATGATAGAGAACAGACCAGGTTTGGGGAATTTCTCTCACACACACACACACACACACACACACACACACACACACACACACACACACACACACACACACACACACACACACACACACACACACACACACACACACACACACACACACACACACACACACACACACACACACACACACACACACACCTGTAGGCACTTCAGTCCTTGGAAAGTGTTCGGAGTGACTTGAGACAGAGTAATGAAAGGAAGGATTTCCCAACTGCCTCATTCATTAGGTCTCTTTTCACTCAACCAATCAGTTTGGCATGTCAAGTATAATCCAATTTCCACACTTTTTTCCTGACGTCTTGATATGCAATAACATAACTCATTCTTGACCAAATTTTAATTAGCCTTAATAAGCCTCATTTATACGTTTACTAATGTTATATAATGTATGTATTTAAAAACAAAAAATACCAATACAAAATGAATGGGACTGCAGTTTTGTATTTTGACTTCATTGAGGGATTACATTATTGTAATCATAGTTCAATAGAAATGATGGCTTACTCCTTTGCTTGTGAAACCCACTAAACAATCATTTTGTTTTTTTCCCCCCACCTAAAGTTGATGGTTAGTGCTGACAAAATATATAATATTATATAATAATTATATGTTTATGATATAAAAAAGCTGGTTAGTCATGGAAAGTTATGAAATAGATTAACCATGTGTATAGGTTCAGGAATTGATTGAACAACTGACTGATGAATGAAAAGAATTAATTAATTGAAAAGTCAGCCATTAACCAAATCAGTCCATCCATGAATCATATTTAGGAACCCCCCCTCTGGGCAAAGTGCACAGCATGCATGGATACATGCAGGAGTCCTCCGATATTCTCCTTCAAAAACAGTCTCCTTGTTGTGTGTTGGAGGTTTGCGCCTGGCAGGGTGAGGCGATTCAGAGCAACAGGAGAGCCTTTTCCCATTCAGTGAATAGCTGCAGAACCTTTGATAGTGTACACAGCTAGTGGAGGTTACCGGACCTTGGCCCCTCTATATTTTGATCTCTATTTCATGAGGACAGTAAAGGCACACCAGGTCCAACAGGAGTCTACATCTGACAAGTCACATCTGTTTCTGGTTAACTCGTCTGTACAACAAACAGATGCTATCTCTCTGTTGACCCGCCTCTACAATCCACACATAACCATAGCTGGTCAGGTTTGGAAAAGTATTTTCCATTGTGTTAGGTGGTATGTGCATGGAATAATACATAATCTATTGCTGCATACTGTAAATTTCCTTGTGAGGGTATCTTGGAATATGATGACACCTGCCAAATCTGCCATTTGCTGGATATGGCATGGCCAAGTTCTGGAATTACAGAGGGGATATTGTGTAATGTAGGTTGACGACAATACCATTGAGGTCTTTCTTCAGCTTGCGCAGATCTTTTTGGAAGTCCTCAAACTTCATCTGGGAGGCCTGGAAAAGGTCCTGGGGCTCAGGCAGTGAGTAGACACACGTCTCTCTGCCAGCATCCTGGTAAAGCACAAAGCACAATTGTGCACAAAAAAAAAACACACCAGTGTCAAAGTCTATTGTCCTCAAATGGCAGAGGGCCTCTCTGGTATACAATGTACACACCAGGCAGTATTGAAATACATGTCTTTAGAGCCCTACATGTTCTTATCAGCAGTCCAAACATCCCACAGAAGATATGGCTGAAACTACAGCAGATAATGACAATTAAGCTTGGTGCAGAAATCAGAGTTACTACAAAGCCATTATGAGTGCTAGAGCCATGTCATGCAGGTTGATTCTGGCAAGCAGCACTTTACTGAGTTCATCTCATCTGGAGAACCTAATTATTTACACTAGTGCTCCTTTGGATGCTGTGCCAATGAACAGACTGCAGGTTTGAATGAACCCAGAAAATAAATAATTTGATAAAGGATAAGCCATGGTATCCTCTGGCAAGAGAGGAGATGAAATGAGAGCTCTGGAAGGATTTCTAAGCAAATCAGACTAAAACAGAAAAGTGATTCAAATAAACAGGAAGCAAAACATACCTCATCAAAGTGCCTTAAATAGTAAGCAACAATGTAGGACAAAAGACTCCGGGAGTTATCCTGAAAGAAAAAGATCCAAATAAATAAACCCCTTTATTTATTAATTTAATCATTTTGGAGCAGGGACTTTCAATTTGTGCAGGGCAAACAATAGAAACAGCGGTCATAGAAGTTGGGGATAAATCATGGCATTGGAAAAGCAACAAACATGACTATGCTGTAATAACTCCGAGTTAGTGGAAAGTTTGATGTTCTTTATGGATACCTTACCCGGTCCACCACCACAAAAACTCAAACCACCGTGTCCTTATATGGCAGTGCCAAGGGCACGCTGAGCCCATTGTGATATTGAATAAGAACCGTAAACAGAAAGGCCTCTCCTCTAAATCTGCACAGTTATGGTCCTTGTAGTTGGCAGCAATGAAGGTCCCTTTTCAACTCCTGGACTCTCAGCTCTGGGCACAACCATAGATAGGACAACTGTAAAACTGAGATCGCCATTTTCCCACACCACTTACTTTTTTAGTACAATGTGAATTACAGAATAAAGCGGTTTCTGTGGGAGCTCATAAATTATCCTTTGCGTATTTTACACACATACACTACAGTCTCCTGTTTGCTTGTGAATAACACTGAATAGTGTGTCTGCTCTTGTAGAGTGAGCGATGTTTGCCTTTACCCCTGTAACACACAGACTCACACTGCTCTTAACGTCCTTCAGTTTTGGCAGAATGTCCAAGGTGAAGCCGTCGGCCTGCCCTCGAGACCGATTACCTCCGTTCATGAAGTTGCCAAAAGCCAGCACCAGGCCAAGCACCTGGAATACACACTTACCATTCTGAAGAGTCTGACACACACACACACACACACACACACACACACACACACACACACACACACACACACACACACACACACACACACACACACACACACACACACACACACACACACACACACACACACACACACACACACACACACACAATGGAGGCATGAAGGTTAAATAGAGTGACAGAAAAGAAAATTAAATGAGAATAGGGCCAGTGGCTCACCTTGCATACTCTCTGAAGGATTTCTATTTTGCGGAGGATTGAGGTGATATATTCATGGAAAGTTGACTGAAACAGGATGCAGAACACTCGTTCAGAGAAGTTGGGGATTTGGGATAACTGGAATAGAAACCTGATAAAGGACCAAGATCAGTCACCATCTATTTAAAGATACCACTGTCATGTAAGGAGTTTGATTCAGAAGGTAGGTTTGGCGCTTACTGTTCAGGCTTGTCCAGTGGCTTGGCATCCTCCTTGTCTTTGGAGGATTTAATATGCTTTTTAATGCCATCCATCTCATCATTTTGTGCTCTCTGTGAAATGAAAAAGCAAATTAAGTTAATATGAGAGTGTATGATATATAGGCAGGTGAAACCCAGAGGTCAATATTTTATTTGGTTGTCTCCATAAAGTTTAAACACTACGTTTGTGCGCAACCCAACATTTCAGCTGTTGTGCGACCGCTTTCCACACATGCGCGTTTGCCGTGAAAAGATACAGGCAACGTAATTTTCTGTTCCCATTAATGCCGCATGTTAAAATCCGGTGCTAATATGGCACCAGTGCCCGGTATGTACCGGACGGAATAGCAACACGGATTTCGGTGCCTCATTACGATGCCACCTAAATGTCTCTGCTAGGTTTGCAAAGAAGTTTACGTGCATCTCTGGAGAAGCATAATTCCAGTTTTACAGTTCTTTGATAAATTGATAGAGTACCCTGGATGTTACTTTTATCATTAGGACCTCTGAGTCACTAGAGTCAAGGAAAGAAGTATATAATAATAATAATAATAATAATAATAATAATAATAATAATAATAATAAATAGATGTCAGTTTATGAAGATGATGTGATATGATCAATAGCACACGGCCACTAGCTAATTGGACCTTGAGGTGATGATGTTTTGTCAATTACTGTTTTCCGGGCCAAGAATGAACTTTGAACTTCAACTGTGGAGCAAACATGTACAACAAGTCCTTTAGGCGCTCAGAAAACAGACATTTGAACATCTACAATTCTGGGCAAACTCCATCTGCTGATGAAGATCATGCCATGTAATCACAAGACCCTGAGCAGCTAAACTTGAGATCAGTTTGTTTTGTCAATTTAGTCCTCCATTTCTTTATGTCTACATACAAACTTTAGCTCCAGCAAAAAATAATTCTGCCGTTTTGTACTTAAACTCAACCGAATGCCAGTCTATACAGTTTAAGTTTCAGAAACGCTAAAAGAGCTGCCTTTAGCCACACTAAATTCCTGACTATTATCCTGCTGTCAGGCTCTGGACCACAGTTTTATACAAGGTGGTATGAAAAAACGGGCCAGAAATGCCACTTCGTTTCACAAGAGGCAAAGATAATAGATGTTAATGTGTCTGATGCAGATGGGCAAAACAATAAAACCATCCCCAGGAAGAGAATGTAAACTCTCAGTCCCTCCAGAGCCCATGGACCCCCAAAGTCGAGTCGCAGCAGTCTGCTCTCTCTCTTGGTTTCTTTCCATCTTTCTCTCTAGGGTTTGGCCTCGGCATGGATCCTTGGAAAACATCAAACACCAGCATCAAACGCACTGAGGGCCCGATTAGTATTCTACACCCCGCTGCCTTCTGTTGACGAGGGCAAGCTCTCCTTCGCCTTCTCGAGATGTTTTCAAGTGTAAATATATTTAATACAAAGCAGATCCTTTTCAAAGGGCAGCAGAGGAGCCCAGCAGTGTTTGGTATAATTGGGGACAAGTAGGCATTAGCGTGTGATCTTTGAATTGCTAGGGCATGTTGCAGTGGTTGTTAGCATGAGAAATGCAGTCCCATGTGGAATATCAAATGCAAAGGAAAGTAGGATGATATTTGTGATGCCAGAATTCTACCAGTAGCCAAGTGGTATTCATTAGCCAGGTTTCTAGTGCAGGGCTAAACAAAGCCAGCCAGGGCCTAATCACTATTTATGCCACTCAATTTTCAATGGAACAACATTTGTGAGATTATTTGTACATTGAGCTGCCAAATAATAGTGTCCAATTGACAAATTGCATCATGTTATAAACATGCAAAATATATTTAGACATCACAAGGCATTGATTATTTGTAGTGTAAGAGTTCGTAGGAGGGACTATGGCTCTAACTGGCCTCCATGACATTTAGCTACCGTCAGCTGAAAGGAGTCTGAACTTCAGACAGCCAGTCTGCACCCAGATTACGGCTTGTGATATTAGAGGGGAGGGAGTGGTGTCCCACTATCACTGTGACCCCCTTTAATGGCGGTGGCTTATTGTTCAAAGAACAGGAGTGGCTGTAATCCGCAGCTCATAGACTCCGCGGCTCTGTCCCTGCCTGTGTGGGTTTCTGTCTCTGTGTGCATACAGTACAGTAAGTGCACAATTGTGTGGGTCAAGATGTTTGTTTGCGAGCATGTTTATGTGTGTGAGAGAAAAAGAGAGTGAGGGCAGTGTGTGATCTTGCTCCTTGCACAGTGAGTAAGGGTGTAACCATTAGAAGCCCCTCGCATTCCTCAAGACAGGCTGACTGTGTTGCCAACTGTGGTTTAGGGGGCTGGAGACCCACAGACAGGATGGAGTCTCGCAATACAAAAGAGAAACAATTTGGCTCCTCAACTCAATAACATAGCCTTAGGCCATAAGGGGGGAGAAGGAGAAAGAAGGAGAGGGCTTGAAGTCTCGGGGTGAGTGTAGAGGTTAGAAGACTTTTGATCCTCAGTTATGACACATTGGTTCATAACTACAGCTTGTCTCAAGCCTCAGTCTCATTCCCATGATCAACATTATTAATATGCCTCTGGCAGCCAAAAGGTCCAGGCCTTTCCTGTGTAGTTGTGCCAAAAAGCAATTCACAGGAATTTCACAGCATCTAAAAACTGTATTACAGCTGAAATGTGGAAAACATGCCTGTTTTCATGTTCCATTATTTACTGACCTGACTTCGAATGAGTCCTCAGCCATTTCCACTGGGCGGGGGAGATTTCCTATCAGTGAGGCTTGATGAATATGTATTCACTGTATACAAGGAGCCCTTCATAGCCAAAATGTAGACATATTGGAAAGTAGTGATGACAACTCCGTAATTCTCTTTATGCTAATATTATACGATACAATGTGGTCATTTCACTTGGCAAAGTTCAGTCTAGTTTAGTCTCTCTCTCACTTTTTTTTTTTTTTTTAAACCACACCCGCACTTTCAAGAGGAGCTATGTGAATCAAACGCTGGAGTATTCCCAACTATCATTTCCCTGCACAGGGGTATTACAAAAGTGAAGTCAATCAAATCCAGTGTGAAGAAAACATGTTTACTATGCAAAAGTGTTGGTCCCCTTCCAGGCCAGCAGACAGACCTACACAGGACTCTGTCGCCAAATAGCACACATAACAGTATGGATTGTGGCTCGCTTCTTTGTTTTACACACTTCCTTTAGTTCCCCCTTTTAAGTGGAACATGGAATAAGAACTCCACATAAAGTAATATGTTCACATTGAAGTGACATCTCCATATGACCCAAAACATATTGCTTTATATTAATGTATATATGAACATTCCACTTTAATTAAAAAGTGGATTATTTCCCCACCTACACTGTATACAAAAGTTCAGCTTTTTGATAATCCTTGGCAGTTGGTTGTGGCTTACCCTCAGGGAAGTGCCAAATAAAACAACACCAACAGCTGATTAATTATTATTTTTTGCCATTTTGTTGATATTATGGCTTGTTGAGCCTTCTTAGGTTTCATTCTATAATAAAATGATTGCCTGTTATTCCTTTATGGCATGACATGTGTAACCATAAATCATTCTATTTGTCACAAGCAAACTGTTACTGCTGCAAAAATAATACTTCTACTGCAAACCACAGAGGAAGAAAAAAAAGACTATGGTTTTCCCACACCAAATGCTGCACTCAAGATCAGCCTGAGCTGTCAATGGTGTTACTTTGTATAATTTTACTGGGTTTGTTGCTCAACACTGTATTTATATGGTTCTGTATTGGCAAGAAAGTGTGGAAAGTTTGTCAGTTTGGGATACTGTCTTTTAACTGGTCTACTGACTTTACTGAAACCACTGTCCACATGAGCCTTGATCATCCTTCCTTTAAAGTAAAAAAAAATTGCAAAAGTGTTTATGACTGCCGTAACCATAAAGACATAGCTCCAATTCAAAGCTCCACAACCTGTTGGATATGTACTCACATTTTCATAAAGGGCTTGCAGAGTCTCCAGATCAACGACAGTGTTGTCCATATTTAGGACGGCTGTGGATGAAAGGAGAGGAAGACATGGTTAATGCTAACACTAAAGTATGTCATGACAATTCTCCGCTACCTTCGAGGAACACCATTAACAAGTCAGAAATCACAGCAACATTAAAACAGGGCTCCGCAATTATAATCTCAAGATCAGAACATTTAGCTTTGACTGAAACAATGATTACCAACATTGGCAGAACACCTTATAAAATCTTTGTTTTGTTGCTTTGCTGGAGCTGAAGGTGGCATGAAACAAGGGCAAAATTCTCCCTGCAATCCCACATAAAGCGTCATGTGCCGCATGCTGTGAGTTGCATAGATATCAGCTCTCATCACGATAGCATGGAAGGGGCCACAAACTAAAACATAAATACGAAGGTCTTAGAAATCTGTCAAAGGTACAAAGATCTATGTTTGAACTCCTGTGTTTGAATTCCTGGTGTCGCCTTTTTGTCTCGGCGCGAGGACCTGGCGCCCATGAGCATTAATCCTTTGAAAGTAAATGTTTAAAGACAAACAGAGCCCGGGGGTCTGCGGTGTTGAGGCTGAGGTGTTGCTGTACGCACAATCACCCAGCGAAGCACTCGACACCTATATATGTATTTCATCGTGCTGTGTTGTGTCACATTGTTTTGATCTGCTGATTTGCTGTAGAGGTACAGGGGGAAAAGCTAGTGTCAGAAGGGATAAAGCAACTTGGATTAATGGACTCAATGCACAATGTTCACTTTGCATCACACCTTATGCTTGGGGAGTGGAATTCTTATAAGCTTTAACTTTAGTAAAAAGAATAAAGAAGAACTTGAAAAAAACTAAATTAGAGAAAGGGCAGGCATTTGGAAAAACCTGGAGTGACTGTTGTACTGTTCCAGTCAGTGTTTTTAGCTTTGATATTGCTTTATCACTCTTTATATAATCCTGATGCCTTTTTAATCTCCTCACTCTTGTGCCACAAGGGCAAATCCACTAGTTCTTTCCCAGTTCTTTGCTGTCACTCTCTAACCTCTTCACACTCTCTCCTCTTCCAAAGCCACCACAGAAATAACTTCCTTCTCTCGGACTCTCTCCCCATTTCTCTTTCTCGCACTCTTCTCTTGTTACCATTTGGTTTTCATTACTATCTGAACCAGAGTCTGGCTGGATGGTTTAATTGGAGACAGCTTTTTAAAAAGACATGGGAGAAAGCTGTATCATCACTCTGACACAGACCTCTTATGACCAAAAGTCAGACCCATCTGCCTGGGTCTACCCCAACTACCACATTCAACCCCAGCATGGCGCCGGCAACCACCATCTAATACTGTGACTGGAGCTCCAAAGCCTCACAGGAAGCAGACACCGCACAGAAGTGTCCTATGAAACACGCAGTGTGTCGGCCAAGTCAAACAACAAACAACAACAGCTGTGAGGAAAAGAATGATGTGTTGACTCCTCACTGAGCAATTGGGTTGTCATAAAACAAACAATTTAAATCAATGATTCAGAAGTTGTTTTTCTTCACGCCAGAGATATTCAAGTGATGATTGCTTTGCTAGTCATTGTCTTCATCATGGAATAAAGAGGAAATAAAACAATGATTCACTACACTGAAAGGGACAATTACAAAATTTTGATGAACGAATCTGCCTCTTTTGTAAACAAATTAAATTCTTTAATCATCTTAAACCTCTAACGGCACAAGGGAACATGAGATCATTTCAGGAATGGGAAAACAATAGCATTGCTAATACATAATCTTTCAAGTTTTGTTCTTTTGGTGAAATAATGAGTATTTTAAGGCTATAATTATTTACACCTAATAATCATTCAATTAAAATGCATTACAAAGTAAATAAAAACACGTTATTTGTGCAAGGCAGTGGACAGGCCAGTGTTTTGTGGAATAACAAGCACACAATATTGAGTATTTCACCACCAAACCACAGATATCTTTCCTCTGATCTTACTCTACATGATACACTGATGTTTCCAATCAGCGCTAATTATTCACTATGACAAAAACTGTCCTAACATAGGAGATGAATGACAGTGCTGATGAGTGCCGCCCCTTTGCCCTTCTACTCTGACCTGAGATGGATGCATCAAAGACTGACATTAAGGCCAGAAACACAGAAAAAGTAAAAATCCACGAGATGCTTTGAAGATACTGCAGACGAAAAAGCTCCACCGAGTAACCGTTTATTGCTACAAGTGTATAATATGTACCAACCATGGTTTCTGCGATGCCCATTTATTTTAATGTAACCTACCCAGTTACCACTGAGATAAAGATTTGAAGCCGTAATAAAGGCTTTACTGAAGGATGGGGAGATGAGAAAGAGTGTTTAGACACATGGATGAGCGACGACTGGAGAGCAATCAGAGAGTAACTAAAACAGGAAAACAGTCTGTTCCCATCAACGTCTCCTGAATGACTTCACTTTAACAAAGCCGCTTAGACAACATGGTGAGAACTCATCAGAGAAAGACAGAGCCAAGGAGAAAAACAACGTGGATGTTAGATGGGGAGGGATTATGCAAAGAGCAAAGAAAAACCGACAGGGGGGAGAGTAACAAAGGAAAAACATTTCAGATGCCTTGCGACATTATGACTTGTGATAAAACTAACTACTGGCGGGAGGTTTAGGCTTTGGCAATGACCTCACCCAATACTCAGTCTTACTCACTTCCCAGTAGACTGAGAACAAGATGTATTTTATTAACTGGGATAGCAGCACTCCAAAACCAAATAATATCTCAATACTGTGGCCAACATTTTAATTTTGAATACAAAAAGTGTACTAAAAGATGTTTTGGTTTAAGGATGTGGTTTTACAGTGTGCTATGGATGAAAGTGTCTACCGTTTATTGTATGTTAGTACCTCCAATACACACCTGGGGATGGCTGTGTATTCTCTATAAAAAGGAGGAAGATACCACCCTTCTCTCTGAAGATAGCAGTTTACCAAAAGACATACTATGACAACGGTAGGCAGTCTATAGGCAGAAAGTATCGCTACAGCGCCAGTATAATCATTCCCTGGATGCAATGATAATGCAGGGACTCAGAAGGTGCAGATGTGGAAGACCAATTAGAGCAGACTGGGCTTTTTCGGGAGGGGGCTAATACGGAGCGTGAACACAGGCATATTCAGACAGACAGTACCTGAAAAATAATGTGTTTTTTGAACATTAAAGCATGTAAACATGTTCAAACAGAAACCCTAATTACAAGTATTAACCTGAAAATGAGCATAATGTGGGACCTTTAAAATGAAAGGATCACCAAAGTTATTACATTGATGAATGTAGTGAATTTAATATAACACTCGTACGCTACAAAGCAGAAATACAACCGGCATTGCAAATTGAACATGAATCACCTTCTTTTTACTAAAAGTACTGCCAAACAAAAATATTTTCTGCTCATGAGTTCTATTTTCACTTTCTCACAGCCTACTGCATTGAAAGTTCCACCTACATAACACCTTTCCGTAATCAACGGCGGCGTCATTACGTTGACCAGCGTAGGGTTTGTGGAAAAATATTCTAAGGTTCGGCAGAAACCGAACCCCGTCAAAAAGCCTAAGCCGAATCCTGGATTCGATGCATCCCGGGTTCAGATAGATGACCTTATGATAACACTTACCATTCTGGATGTCCTTCATATCAAGATGAATGCTGGACATCAGAATACCCACAGCCTGTGAACGCTTGTTGCTCAAGAGCTTCACCACCTAGAAGTTGATGAGACAAAGGCCAAAGAGAACAGGGATGATAATACTTCACACACACAAACACACACACACACACACACACACACACACACACACACACACACACACACACACACACACACACACACAGTCAGGAACATTGCTACCCTTTGTCTGTTTCCTTCTGTGGGAGGAAAACCTTCCTGCAAACATTAGTGAAATTAAAATGCTTTCAAGCTTAAAGGACAATTCCGGCGCAAAACGAGCCTAGGGGTCATTAACTTATGTGTACCTACTCTGTCGCTCTCTGGGACATGTTTTCATGCTAATTGAATAAGTTTGGAGCTTTGACGAGGCTACCACGGACCGCTGGTTAGCTTACAATGCTAGTATTTGGAGCATAGGGACACTCAAATTAAATCGTTATTTAATACCACTAAAATGGCTCGAAATATCACCACACCATAACGTTAGCACAGGGCTTGACATGAACTTTTTGAGGCACTTGTCCTTCGGACAAGTACATTTACGTTTCACTTGTCCATGAACAAAAGTCACTTGTCCGGGTAAAGATTCATCATTTTATAATTTTTTTGTGTGTTTTGCTAATGCAGAATTTGAAGAAACCATTGAAAGCATCCAAACACTATCAACATTAATAAAATTCAGTTTAAACAGTAGAAACAAATGTGTCCCAAGAATAGATTTCCCCTTCAACAAGAAAAAAGGATCTCCAGACTCATAATACAAAGTTATACTTTGCACGCCGGTGTGCAGAAGTTAATATATTGAGATTCTAAGTGAATATTTTAAAGTTTCTCATTACTTTCAGATTCCTAGTCAATATTCTAAGTTACTATGTCAATATATTGAGATATTCTGAGTTACTAAGTCAATATATTGAGATACTGAACCAATATGTTGAGTTACTAAGTCAATATTACGATACTAAGCCAATATATTGAGATTAAGTCAATATTTTATAGTTTCTCATTACTTTGATATTCTTTGTTTATATTCTGAAATACTGAGTCAATATATTGAGATACTAATTCAATATTTTGACCAGAGGTAGTGGTGACTTGAACTTATACTATATCTAAAATAATTATGTAGACATAACAATGGATTTTGCCACTAAATGTTGGTGTCAGCGTGTTTTTTTTTTTTTTTTCTACAATTTCACTTACCAAGGGATCCTTTAAAAAGGTGTAGCTACTTTACAGTTGATTATTACCTGATATTTAATCCGCTACAAACGAGTAGCGGAGCAGCTAGTAACGTTACGAGGCAGAGAGCCAGCCGTCAAGAGTCAAATTAACTTCATGCTTCATCCGCACAAAGCACACTTCTATCGCCACGAGTGACAGCTTTATTCGGCTCGTTTTCTGTGAACGATGTGGGGACGGGGTAACGTTAAAGCGTAGTTAGCATGCTAACGTTAGCTAACTAACACCGGCTGCCTGGCTTGCTGGTTCCGCGGTGCTTTCTTGCTGTATCGCTTACAGAGAAGGAGCTGAACAGTGGGCTGGGTCTAACGTCAGCGGTCCGCTCTCCCGCTGCTGCTGGGTCTAACGTTAGTTAATGTATTTGTTTCAAATCGGTAAAGTAAAATCTGTAACATAAACGGAATGAGTGGCACATAATAACGTATATAATGCTTCATCCACACAAAGCACATTGCTATCGCCACGAGTGACTTCTGTTTTCAGCTTGTTTTCTGTGAGCGATGTGGCGAGGAGGTAACGTTAAGGTGGAGTTAGCAAGCTAACACCGGCTAGCTCGCCGTGCTTTCATGCTGCTTCGCTTTCGGAGAATGCGCTGAACAGCGGGCTGGGTCTAACGTTAGCGGCCCGCCGACCCGCTGCCCGGGATTGTGGGGTAAAATATGTATTTGTTTCAATTCTGTAACATTGACGAAATGAGTGGCATTTTGTTTTGTTTGAGTTTTAACTTGTCCAGTGGGGCAAGTAAATTTCTCTTCCACTTGTCCCACAAAAAATCCACTTGTCCCGGACAAGCGGACAAGCCTTAATGTCGAGCCCTGCGTTAGCATAATAAGGGTCCCTAAATGTGAACCGAAGCATTGACAACATTGTAAGTGTACAGATAGTTTATTAAAAATATGGATTATTTAGAGAGTCACGTTCATGTTTACTTGCGGGAGCCATCTTGGAAACCAGTCATAACTAGTCGAAAAACGAGCGCCGTGCAAATAAGTCTGAGATTTCCATACTGTCTATGGAGATTCCACGTTGCACAGCGTTTGACTAGTCATGACTGGTTTCCAAGATGGCTCCCGCAAGTAAACACGAACGCGACTCTCTAAATAATCTTTATTTATAATCTTTTTAATAAACTATCTGTACACTTACAATGTTGTCAATGCTTCGGTTCACATTTAGGGACTCTCATTATGCCCCATGTGTCCCCCCATGTCCCAGAGAGCAACAGAGTAAGTACACATCAGTTAATAACCCCTAGGTTCGTTTTGCACCGGAATTGTCCTTTAATTGTGATGATTAACAATTTATTCTTTTCTTCCAGTTCTCCACATCCATCCTCTCTCAGTCGTGCAAAGAACAAGAGGCATATTTGCTAAATGAAGTACATGAAGTCCTGCGACTGATTAAATATACAGAGAATGTTTTTGTTTACTTTTTATTATGGAATTGCACAATGTAGGGATAGGTTTTTTTAAAGCAGACCTAACCTCAATAACTAGTCAGAACTATTGTATCCAAAGATCACAACTGCTCCAAAAGCTGCAATATTAATAAATGTTAGACGAATAATAATAACTTCCACTTGTCAAACAGCCAGGAGTTGAATATCAAGCCAGTGTTATTATGCATGAAAACCTGAACCACAGCTCGCCTGAGTAAGCAGAAGTGTGCTCTGGGTAGCGAAGTAGTGAAGGGACAGGACAGGAAACCCGTAGCCTACTGTGATCCAGACAGAACGTTTCCATCTAAACCAGATCACACGGACCACAGACCTCTCAAACACACAGGAAGTTATATCACCAGGCCCCAACTGTCTCTGTTTTCCCCGGCTCAACCCCAGCTTCAGGGGACAGGCCGTTCGAGATATGATGTTGAATGACTTCCACAGTGAGGCCGTGATATAGCTAGTGTAGGGTAGATGTTTTATGGTAGTGAAAAAATAAGTCATTAGTCACATTTTATCAGCTCACCCGACTCTCCAAACAGATTAATTTTAAATAAAAGTTCAGGGGGTTATTACAGAGCTGCCTGATATTACAGAGGATCAGTTTACACTTTTTACAAAAATCTAAACTGAAAATGCCCTTACAGCGCATCTGTAGTTTTATTTTATAATGAAACCCAGCTGGATCCATTAACCACCATAGTTATTGAAATTATTTTTGTGACGAACATTTTCATCAAGAGCTTTTTTGAGGAGATGATTAAAAGCACAAGCAAAAATGCCAACCATCCCCGAGTTTCAGCTTCTTTTGTTACTGCAAATTGAAGATCATTGGGCTTGTTGCTCAGAAAAAAACAAGGGCCTTTATCAGTGTTTTCTAACATGTTTTAAACCAAACCATTAATAGATTAATTTAGAACATGGGTCTCAAACTCACGGCCCGGGGGCCAATTGAGGCCCACGGGATGATATATTGTGGCCCCCTACTTGACATCAAAGTTTAGTGTTAGTGTGGCCCGCGCGTTGTTCTGAAACACACATTTTTGTCATTGCGTTTGTCACTTATGGGCCACCATAAATATTCTTACAGTGCCGTTTGTTGTCAACGGTTGTCAAGCTAGCCAATCGTGAAGTACCTGGGGAAGTATTAACGTTAGTCACTTGGTTGAAATGTGTTTCGGAGTGACGGAAAATATGTCATCACCCAGTTCCAGTCATGTCTCTCTCAAAACGTGCCACGAAGAGAAAGGTTGGCGACGAGCACATGCAATTTCAGGGAAAGCGGGAGACTGAATATTTTTTTCTCATATGCACAGAGCAAGTTGCGGTGTACAAGGAATATAACATCAGACGTCATTACTCAACTAGACATGCTGAGGAATATACAATATACCAGGGAGATGAGAGAAAGAACCTGGTCGCCAATCTTAAAAAAATGTCTATTGAGGAAACAAGACGTATTCAAGAAAGCAAACAAAGAGAACTAAGCAGAAGTAGAAGCTAGCTACGTGGTGAGTGAGATGATTGCTAAGGCCGGCAAGCCGTTCAAGGAAGGCGAGTTCATCAAAAAGTGCATGTTACTAGCTGCAAGTAAAGTCTGTCCGGAAAATGAAAGGTCATTTTAGCAACATCAGCCGTTCAGCTAACACAGTGGCAGAGCGCATTTCTGACCGGTCAGAAAACATACATGATCAACTGTGTGAGAAAGCCAAACGTTTTTTTGCATACTCAGTCGCTCTTGATGAGAGCATGGACAACACTGACACTGCTCGCAGTATATGTCCGTGGTGTTGACGACAATTTTGAAGTGATCGAGAAGTTGCTCGCAGTGATTCCAATGCATGGCCAGACCACCGCTCAGGAGATATTCCGCCAGCTGTGTGGTGCTATTGAGGATGCCGGTTTGCCATGGAAGAGGTTTGCTGGAAAAACAACCAAGAGAGCGCCATCAATGACAGGAAGGAAAAATGGACTGGTGGCACTTGTTCAAAGAAAACTGGAAGAGGCGAATGTGGAGGAGGCCATTGCTCTGCACTGCATTATCCATCAGCAGGCCCTTTGCGGCAAATGCCTGAGGTTTTACAATGTGATGTCTGTTGTTGTGAAATGCATCAACCATATCAGATTTAGGGGCTTAAAGCACCAGCAGTTCTGCGCCTTTTTTGGAGGAAATAGTCAGAATGTGAGGATGTGCTCTACTTCACCGAGGTACGTTGGCTCAGTAGGGGAAACGTCTTGAAGAGATTTTTTGAGTTAAGAGCAGAAGTGAAAGCCTTCATGCAGTGGCGCAAAAAGTGGGTATGCGCTATATGCAGCGCATAGGGGCGCAGCACCATGGGGGCCCCAAAGCGATGGTAAAATAAAATTATATATATTGTTTTGGTATTTTCTATATGTAGCTGCTGTTGTGCATTTCTAAATCATTTCTGCATTTCCTCAATGTTATATAACATTTTAGAAGACTAACAGGCTAGATTAGGCGCCCTATCTCATAAGATAAGGGGGCATAGCATTTACAATAAATGACAAGAAGCTGGAAAACATAATTTTTACCATGGAATCATTAATAGATTTAGTTTTACCATTAGCTGTTCATGTTAGCTGTGCTGTCAGACATACAGGCTATAGTTACATCTGTTGGGTGACATGGAAGCTGTAATTACAGGGTCACATCTCTGGTCTGTCAGGTCTGTGCTAAGTGGCTCTCCATATTTGTACTTCAAATCCAAAATGTGAATGTAATTTCAACAGCAGCACAACCTTACTGCATAATAGTTGTCTTATCAGATGCCATCACTCTGCTGATAAGAATTGAATTTAGGCTGCTATATTTAACAGTGAGTTCATTTCATTCAGGTGTGAAGATGGTGGACCAGGAAAGACAGGGGAAGGCAACAGGTAGGTCTAACATTAGGTGGAAGTGTAGGGGAAGGCACTTGATACCAACAGATTAATTTCTTAATATTAATATGGAAAAACTAATCTGGAATATATATTACATAACGTTTGTTTGACAATATGTCTTAGTGGAGAAGAACACAGGCAAGGAGTGAATGAGACACACATGAGGTCAGCAATGGCATCAAGTAGAGAGGAGACCAGTGAATGACATCCAGTAAGAGTTCCATTACACCACACAAAACTAAATGTCCAGGTCAAGCTCCGAGTCCTCCTCACTTTCGCACCAAAATTGTTGTTGCATACCCCTCTGACACTGGGTAGTTGCACCCCTGCCTTCATGGAGAAGGATGGGATGGCGGTTCCTGTGTTAAGTGATCCCAAATGGCTCATGGACTTAGCGTTTCTAGTTGACATCACACAGTGGCTGAATATACTGAACAAGAAGTTACAAGGCCAGGGGCAGCTTGTCAGTGCTACCTATGACATGTGAGGGCATTCTCCACAAAACTTGTTATGGAAAGCCCAGCTTTCTCAGACAAACCTGTGCCATTTCCCAGCATGCAAGGCACTCATGGATGTGGGCACACCATTCAGTGGTGAGAAGTATGCTGATGCCATTATAAAGCTACAGGAGGAATTTGATTGCAGGTTTGCGGACTTCTAGACACACAGAACCACTTTTCAAATTTGTGCTGACCCCTTCTCCTTCGATGTGCAAGATGCTCCTCCTGTACTTCAAATGGAGCTCATTGACCTGCAGTGCAATACTGAATTCAAAGCCAAGTTCAGGGAGAGGAGTGGAAACGCAGACAAGCTTGGACAATTTTTGAGAGAATTGCCACCCCCCTTCCCTGAGCTCTCCAGGATGCTCAAGCTGACCATGTGCCTTTTTGGGAGCACATATCTATGTGAAAAGCTCTTCTCCACCATGAACTTCAATAAGTCAAAGTACAGGTCCAGACTTACTGATGAACATCTTCAAGCCATACTGAGGGTTTCAACTGTTTCCTCCCTCAAGCTAAATGTGTCTCAGCTGTGAGAGGAAGCGCTGCTAGGTCTCTGGCAGCAAGGAGCAGGCAAGAGAAGCCTATGTTCTGAAGAACCGTTCATGTTCAGAAAGGAATGTTCAAATTCAGAGGAACAGTTCATGTTCAGAAGAAACATTCATGTTGAAGATTGGATCAGTTGTGCTCCTTTTTCTTGATGCCACCCAGCCTGACCCAGAATACGGTTCCCAGGTAAGTTGAGTTTGAGACCCCTGATTAGAAAGTAATCACAAGATTAGTAAATAAAAATAAATAAATAAAAAAAATCATTAATTGCAGCCCTCCAGTCATTCATATCCTTCATTAATCTTCTAATAAGAAATCTTTATTCATCCGTTATGGAAAACTTTAAGTCTTGAGGAGACCAAAGCTTAATATTAGCATTCATTTGATCAGAGGTGGAAACACACTTTGCATCTCAAAAATCAAGCCCTAGTCAAAAATACTGCTGGATTGACCCCAAGTGCCATGAAACAAAAGGCCACAAGCTTAAATCTCAAACAGATGCACATCACATAATCCACCAGCATATTATACGGCTACACTACACCACAGCAGCGTATACTATAAGACAGCTCCTCTTTTAAACCTCTCTGCAGATAGACAGCAGGTTTAACACTTGAAACTGGGCGATGGTAGTATTTCTTTACATCTGATACTGATGTTGAGTACTGACGTCAAAGCTGTTCTCTAGTGGTAGCTCTAGAGAAAATGCTTGTCCCCTCTCATCAGCAAGCTAGCTAGTTGACTTTACAATACACAGCAGGATGGAAAAAGTTGCAAGATGCGATCGATCGTCTTGAGGCCTGGGGCAGGTCCTCATGAACTTGAAATGTCAAAGTTTGGCTCAAAACTCGGGTCTGTTCCAGCTCAGTGTTATTTTTATTTTTCTATTATTGACCTCAACATCTTCAGCCCCATTTTTGTGTTGGAGAACATCCGCAGCAATATCATGCAGTGAATTAAACCCCCACCCACCTCAATTTGTCTCTTGTCCCTCGCAAATTAGCAATACAACCACAACATGAGCTGCTTCATGATGTGGCAGCCAACTTATTCAGAGCTCCATCAATCAGAATATTGCATCGATAAAAGTCTGTTTTAATGGAGAGTGGGACACTCATTTTTGCCCTGTGTCATCTCCTATATCTAGACACGCAGGTGTAGTGCTGCTCTGTACAGAAGTGAATTCCTTCTTTAAGTCTCTCTGGTGTTGAAGAAACCCCCTGGAGTGTCAACAAGCTTGATGATGGCTATTTCTGAAGGGTGTTTCTAAAGCAAAGTACAATTTTCTTATGAAGGGCAAACTCACTTAGGTTATCTACCATTTCCCATTGCTGTTGACTTTTGTTCTCTATTGGATCAAAGCTGCAAGGTGAGTTTTTTACCTCCTGTGCTATACATAGGGGCTTTGGTAGCCATATTACTTTCTGGTATGTGCATATGTACTGTACATGTGCTGCATTTTCCTTACGCGTGACTCTTTAGAACTTGAAGATCACAATTCTCCTGAGCATTGAGGCTGGGGATCATCAGGTCTTCGATATATATTTATTTTATATCATTAAACTTAGTAATTGAAAGTACTATACTTGTATTCAAGTACTTCACTTAAGTGTAATTTTCCTGTTACTTTATTCTTCTACTCAACTACATTTCTCAGCAAAATATTATACTTTTTACTCCACTACATTTATTTAACAGTTATAATTTTAATAGTTTCAGATTTGAAATGAAAATAAACATAATAAGCTTATAAAGTACAGTAAATTGTTAGGAAAAAAGGTTTTAAAGATTAAACCAGTGGATGTTTATTGTGACCAATTACAAAAAATGTCTCATTAAAGTAACAAATGTCAAAGCTGGAGGCAAAAGAAATTCCAAAAACTGACGAAAGGCCCCTAAAATTTTCCACACCTGAGATTGACCAAACTATTTCAAGACATTACATAATGTGGCTTCAGAAACTACTCAGTGAGAATGACATTATCATTGTTGTTCTTCATCTTGTTTGCAAGTCATATTTTTACTCATCTGGAGCCTATTTGTTTTATATTTTAGTGTTGAGTTTCAATTCATCACTTCCCATACACTAAGAAGATTTTCTGCCAATGTCCATGCCAAAGACCATCATTTCATTTCAGCAACAACTGTCGCATGATTCTACTGGGTATCAATTAGAGGGGTGAAACGTTCGTCTCTAGTGCAACATTATTTGTGATTTAGACACAAATAGTACATTAAACATAAAAATCTTGACAAGAGCAGCTTTAAAATCATAGATAAAAATTTTGACTTTCAGATTTATGGAGTGGCATAAAGGGCATTGGGGAGGCAAACAGCCTAACCATAAAACTAAGTCATACAGAAAGCACAATGGGAGGAACCACACCATGAAATACAGCTCCCAGGCTTCTACCCCCCGCCCCCCTCTCCAGTCATCACGGTCGTGATCACTCACCGCACGCGAGACTTTGGCTCGGTGCCACTGGATGGTCATGGGGGGAGCCAGGGCTCACACCACATAATAATTGTCCTGTCACTCAAAGCAACATAGAGAGCAACAGTGAGGAAAAAGGAAACGGGCATCAGAGGAGAGAGAGTAAAGATGGGAAAAGCCCTGAAGAGAAGCAGAACACACACACACACAGACACAGACACAGACACAGACACACACACACAGACACACAGACACAGACACACAGACACACAGACACACACACTACCTGCTTGGCCTTGGACTTGCTGATTGTGTCTGAAATAGGCTTTTTTTTCTCCTTAACAGCACTTTTGGAGAATAGTTCAACAAATTCTTCAAAGTCCACATTTGGTTCCTCGATTGTCTCCCACACCAGTGAGTCTATGGGCCTAAAGATAGGAGGAAAGAGGGAGGAAAGAGTAATTATTTACAGTGCAAGCAGACAAGCTTTAATCTGCCATGTATTTTTTGAAAAATTAGTTATTTCACCACAAAAGGCATTTCTGACATTTCTTGATTGTCTTCTGCTGTTGTAGGAGTACTTTTGTCATCTCAGAGTAAAAATCCAGTTATAAAAATCGACTTGCCAAATCTCTCAGCCATCAAATTACATTTAGAATTCAGCATCAAGTTCCTCACTTGCAAGTTAATCATGTACTCCATTTGTAGACATTAATTCAGCTACAATTGTTCAAGCCTTTATTTAAAAAGGAAAAGAAAACCTGGTTTAAGTCAATTCACTGCTGACCACAATGCCTGGACTGCATCACTTTCATTTTCCACAAGGTTAGCATCTCTACTGCCATCAGAGCACGTGGCCGATCTTTATCTTAAGTGGACAAGCTTCCTCTCAAATCTCTACTGTTCAGAGAATACCTTTGTGCAAATGAACCATATCTATCTTCACTTTATATAGCATATTCTTACTTTTTAGCATTCAGCTGTATGCGTGTCCAGTAGAGTGGCTTCATTGGCTTGGGGGGCTCGATCACAGCCTTGGCAGGGGCAGCTTCCTGGGCCATTATGGAGGGCATGGGGCCTGGTGGTGGTGGTGGCCCAAAGCCCGGGGGTGGGGGTGGAGGAGGGGGGCCTATTCCAGGAGGAGGTGGGGGTGGAGGTCCAAAACCAGGCGGGGGAGGAGGTGGAGGTGGTGGTCCAAAACTTGGTGGTGGAGGAGGAGGGGGAGGCGGCGGCAGACCAGGTCCAAGCCCGGGTAAGGGCGGGGGAGGTGGTGGTGGAGGAGGAGCAACACCCCCTGGTAAAGGTAGTGGTGGTGGAGATAGGGGCATACCTCCAGAGACCGGAGGGGGAGGGGGAGGGGGAGGTGGGGGCGGAGGAGCTGGATGGCTGCCGCTCGGTTGCCTCTGCTGGCACGTGCAGACAAAGCCTTCTGTAGATTTGGGGATGGAGGAGGAAACAGAAGACGACACGCTGCCTGATCCTCTGTTGAAAGGCACGTCAAACTTAAACCCCTCCTCCACAGGTGAGGTCTGGACAGACACCTCCTGGCTCATCTTTCCAGATTTTACTCCTCTCATCTGTGGGGCCTTGTGGTGGGCAGCGCCCAGAGCTCCCATATTATCCCAGCTGCCCTTTGCCAAGGAGGCCTGCTGGCCCTGCAACACAGCAATCTTAATCCGCAGGTCATCAATGGTCCTCTCCAGCTGAGGGATGAGACCACTTTCATCCTCAGAGGATGACTGACCTGACTTCAACCTGCTGGATTCGGTCTGTCATTCAACCAAAAAAAAAAAAAAAAAAAATTAAAAAAAGATTTGAACTTTGATTTAGAGACAAATCAAAACAGAAAATATGAACTGAAGAAAATACATGAAACTACATTAAAACCTTTAAAAACAGGTAGTCAAGCATGTATTGTACTCTAAATGTTGAAAAGAAGACTGTTAAATCGTGTACACATTATCATTCAGTAAATTACGCTTTATAAACACCCACAACTGAAAGAGAATAGTGACAGAGCTGTGAGCTAAAGAAGGGTCAAGAAAGTCCATTATGTCTAGACTCCATCAGCCCTCTGGCTCCAGACTGGTTAGAGCAGGTAAGAGGGGATACCGAGAGATTTGACCCCAGAGACAGTGAGTCTTGTTGGGCCTCACATGGAGAGGGCCTGTGTCTGCTAGTACACATTCCACAGTTGTGGTCACATCGTTGAATCTTAAGGAGAATGTTCAGTCAGCATGGCCTTCCTAATTTATTAACTCTTATAGAAAACAGGGAGGTTCACTGTGATAATCTAACAAGTCTTTCAAGACAAGCCTGACCTCTGGTGGACAAAGAACAATTTACAGTTGAGGCATTTAGCTGATGCAGTTTATCCAGAGCAACTTGAGTGAGATTGAGGTTTACTTTGACAGGTCACACAGGTCATGCCGTTTCAGATTTTAAATCAATGCATATCATATGCATGAAATAAAAACCTTAACAATTGCATCCTTCAAATGTCCGATTGGGTTAGGGTTAGGAATGTATATCAGTAAATCTTGTATTAGCTCTTCACACAAACTGCTTTTCTAAAAAAAAAAAAAAAAAAAAAAAAAAGAACATAAAATTGATTACTATTTTTTCATTAATCATTAATGTATAATCACCTGAAACTAAGAATCATTATCTTAGAATAAGCCCTTCATTTCAACACAGGGAGTGGGTTAACTTCCACGGATGTTGCCCCGCCATGTACATCTACAGTAGCCCAGAATGGATAAATCAAACACAGGCTCTAGAGAGGGACTTTCTCGTATTTATGTTACCCTAAGGACACCGTAGGTTCTACTACACGCTTAGATAGGGAGGGGTGAGTGGAGGGGTTCAGTTGGTTGCAATCTGCAACCTCACCACTAGATACCACTAAATCTCACACACACACACACACACACACACACACACACACACACACACACACACACACACACACACACACACACACACACACACACACACACACACACACACACACACACACACACACACACACACACACACACACACACACACACACACACACACACACACACACACACACACACACACACACACACACACACACACACACACACACACACACACACACACACACACACACACACACACACACACACACACACACACACGTCCTTAAAGGCTAAGGAGGAAGAAAAGAAGCTCCTCTAGGAATCTAAATGTCTCAAACTATTAAAAGCATCACCCACTGGGTGTGCTGTACAGTATGTGGAGCCTTTTACATAACTATGTGCTGAAAACAATGCAGTATTTTCTTGCCGTGTTTGTGCATTTATATTTCTGAAAAAAAGTAATTTCTTAAAAGGCTAAATCAAGTACATGTCAGCCTTCTGATAAAAGAAAACCTTCATGGTAACACTGCATGCAATAAGTATACTGTATCAGTCAGGAAGAGTGTCTTGCAGACAGATTCTTCAGATGTACAATTTGATTTTGTAAAGCTAACAGTTTTGAATATAATGCTCTTAGCAAGAAACCTGTGAAGTTTTTGCATCTACATGTTTTCATTTAAAGTTAAAACATTAAAATAGGTACAAAATTAATAGGTACACAAATGTCCACAAAAATAAAAACAGAACAAAACCAAAAACAGTATTTTCTCATCTACTATACTGTATTTGTGTAATAGGTTAGAAGCATTTGCTGGAAATGCTCTCTGATGTTGGTTGTAAAACAAAAGACTCTGGCAATAATGCTTGCTTTGATTTATGGTAGAGTGTAGACCGGGCAATCATACTGTAAAATATTTACAGATGAAGAGAGGATGTAAACAACCTGAGACTGTAGAGCTCCTGGTGTCTTGGCTGATGACTGATGCAAAGGAGCTCTCAAGCTCTGCTCCCTGCCTGTGGTTCGCCCCCCATAGAGTTCCCACAGGTGAGAAGACCCTGGCAGGCCTACAGATGCCCAGGTGTACAGCTGCTCCTCCTGCACACAGTTTAGAAAAAAAAGAAAAAGAAATGAGATGAGATCCAAGGTCAGATGTTTGTGCGCTTGTACCAAGGAAGAGTACCCACTGTATGTAATGAACACATGGTGGGATGCACCATGATTAAAAGGTCAACATCCACCTGGATAAGTTTACATGTAATGTAGCAACCAGTCTAAAAAATTAGACAGAAAGGATATTCTCAATCTCTAGTTTATTGTCTCAAAGCATCATTTACGGTACAAAAACTGTAGACATCCATATTTTACAGCACTAAGACTCTGTCAAACATTCTAAAAACAATAAAAAAGGTATATTTTTATGTTTGGCAATGATACTCAATACAGGACATTTTTTTATTTTTATTTATTCTTAAGGTTTTTGTTTCCCTTTTAAAGTATCATTAATGGCCACAAGTGAATGATGTATTTCTGCCATTGACAAAGTTATTTTGGCCTGTTTTTACAGGCCCTCTGCTGTCAGGAGACCGGGTCGAGGTGGTGGTCCAGCACTGGGGGCGGAGGACACACACTCTCCCTCACAGCTGTTGCCTTGTTCTGACTCATGAACAAAAAAAAAACAAACTAGTAAAATAAAAGACTGCATGAACTCCGCTACTGTGTGTTTATTGAAATATACACTACTGGTCAAAAGTTTTAGAACACCCCACATTTTCCAGGTTTTTATTGAAATTCATGCAGTTCAATGTCTTACTGTACTCTGAAATGAAATAATAGAACAAATGAACAAGTTAAAAAAGAAATCATGGAATCAATTTATAAACCAAAATGTATTCTAAATCTTTTACTCAAAGTAGCCCCTTTTGGCAGATATAACAGCTAAACACACTCCTGGCATTCTTTCTACTATGGAAATCAAATATTCTTCAGAAAGTTCTTCCCAACTCTGTTGCAGAAGTTCCCATAAATGTGTGGCACTTGTAGGTTGCTTTGCTTTCACTTTTCTGTCCAGTTCATCCCAAACCAGCTCAATGGGGTTTAAGTCTGGCGACTGTGCTGGCCACTCAATGTTTTTAAGCTTAGCATCTTGTTCTTTTTTACTAAGGTAGTTCTGGTATAGCTTGGACTTATGTTTTGGGTCATTATCTTGCTGTAGGATGAACCCCTGACCAACTAGGCGCATACCAGAGGGTACTGCATGGCGCTGCAAAATGCTGTGGTAGCCGTTTTGGTTCAGGGTTTCACTCTGTACAAATCACCATCGTGGATCCAGCAAAACAGCCCCAGACCATCATGCTTCCTCCTCCATGTTTGACAGTTGGTGTCACACACTGAGGAACCATCCTTTTGCCTACTCAACGGCGTACAAAAATCCTGCGTGATGAAGCGAAGATTTCAAATTTGGATTCATCAGTCCATAGCACCTTCTTCCAGTCTTTAGTAGTCCATTGACGATGTTTCTTGGCTCAGGCAAGCCTCTTTTCTTTCTTTTCTTATTCTGGCTTTCTTGCTGTAACTCGACCTATCAAACCTGCAACAAGAAACACTGTCAATGGACTACTGAAGACTGGAATAAGGTGTTATGCCACACATTTATGGGAACTTCTGCAACAGAGTTGCGAAGAACTTTGTGAAGAATATTTGATTTCTATTGTAGAAAGAATGCCACAAGTGTGTTCAGCTCTTATATCTGCCAAAAGGGGGCTACTTTGAGGAGTCAAAAATGTAGAATACATTTTGGTTTATACATTTATTTATTTATTTATAAATTCATGATTTATTTTTTAACTTAAATTGTTCATTTGTTCTATTCTTTCATTTCAGAGTACAATAAGACATTGAACTGCATGAATCTCAATAAAAACCTGGAAAAATTGGGGTGTTCTAAAAATTTTGACCGGTAGTGTATGTCAAGCATGTATAAATTAAATAAACTTCAGGTGGAGTCCGATTTACTATGGCAACACTGTTGACCGCATCAGTGATCTCTTTCCATTCCTCATTCTTTCTACAGCCTTTAATGGCAGTTTTCAGGCTGCCAAATAGTACACACGTTGGTGCAAATGAACCTGAGATATCAGGGTTTCAATCTCCACCTCTGAAAAGTGCCGCTTCTCAGCCGGATTACATCTCGCCATGTCATAAATTGCATGGGCGAGGCCTCAAAACTGAGAATATATTGGGGCGTGATATTTAAATTACGATTGTTTCCAGCCACTGCATTTATTGGTTTATACATTTATTTATTTATTTATAAATTCATGATTTATTTTTTAACTTAAATTGTTCATTTGTTCTATTCTTTCATTTCAGAGTACAATAAGACATTGAACTGCATGAATCTCAATAAAAACCTGGAAAAATTGGGGTGTTCTAAAAATTTTGACCGGTAGTGTATGTCAAGCATGTATAAATTAAATAAACTTCAGGTGGAGTCCGATTTACTATGGCAACACTGTTGACCGCATCAGTGATCTCTTTCCATTCCTCATTCTTTCTACAGCCTTTAATGGCAGTTTTCAGGCTGCCAAATAGTACACACGTTGGTGCAAATGAACCTGAGATATCAGGGTTTCAATCTCCACCTCTGAAAAGTGCCGCTTCTCAGCCGGATTACATCTCGCCATGTCATAAATTGCATGGGCGAGGCCTCAAAACTGAGAATATATTGGGGCGTGATATTTAAATTACGATTGTTTCCAGCCACTGCATTTATCAATGTACAACCATTCTTACGCTCTGATTGGTAGGATATAAACTTTTCATGAATCACACGTGAAGCCTGTCGTAAGATGATTTCTGCACTCATATCTGCGCTGGTTTCTATGTTAGGTTAATAAATGAGGGCCAATGCCACTACAACAGACACCCACAAAGATTGAGGCTCATTCAAAAGACTCAGTTACAATCGCACCAATTCACGCAAAATCAACCAATCACTGTGACTTTGGTGCGACTCACAATTTTGACCAATCACCGCAAAGAGTTTCCCACGACTTCAACCAATCCCAGCAGTCCCACATGCCAGACTTGTAAAACATTTCAGACCGCCCTGCCAACCTGTATACATTTTAACATCAGTGTATGCTGTAACAATTTTTCACTGTAAAGTCAGCGGCTGCTGTTTCAATCCTGTCGGCTGTCTGCAGTGGGCGGGGCTGCTGACGTGCACACACACGGTGGATGCAGGAAAAACCGGAGAGGAGACGACACAATGACCTAAATTGAGGACATATTCGCTCATTATTGTAAGTACAATGATGAGTTAAAAGTCCAATAAGTACTTTATCAAACCGTATGAATGTGTGTCCCAGGCCAGGTTAGGAAATTGACTAGCAATGTAAAGATCAACAAGCCACTGACATATATGTTCAAATTTGATTGATTCAATAAATTATTATTTTTTGCAACTTTCAATGTCTCCCGCAACTTTATTGCAACAAACATACAAAAGACATCGCAACTTTTTATCGAAATTTTTTACAAAAGCTCTCACAAAAATCTGGCCTTTTGTGCCGCAACAATCTCAAAAAAAGGCTGAAAAATCCTGGAGGGACTGCCATTAGCTGGATTATGGTAACGTAACACAAAATGTGCTAAATTGATGTAAGCCCATGATACTCATTAGTATTTATCCACTCAGCAACATTTTGGCAAGGGTAAAGGGGATGACACTTGATTTATACAGAGTTCTTAGATGCTCATCCTCCCCAAACCCCATTTTTAGACAGAATTAAGCTGATATTTGATTTCAGGTGGTAGGCAGGGCAAGAAACGAACAACTTATATATTTGTTCACTCCAGCAAAGTATATGAAATTGGATACAACACCATATTTAAGTAGCAAAGTGGAGATGATATATCGCGATGGAAATAAAAGGATAGGAAGATGGAGAAAGAGAAGATGGAGGTGATGCAGTAAGTGATTCGTTTCAAGAGGTTTATAAGTGAAACGGTTAAAGAGAAGCAAGGACAGACTGTGCTGATTTATTTTGAAAAGGAGATTAGCTGTAAAATAGAAAACAATAACAATGAGATCTCTACTCTAAAAAGCAGCGGCAAAGGTTATTTTTGATCAAGCTGAATAATACAGGACTCCAGGCCAAGCCCCAGACTTGAAGTAAGCTGAGAGTGAGGACAACAAAAAAAGGGGGTGGGAGCCAGTGCAATCCTTTCCTATGGTGAGCTTTCTGCTGGGAAGAGCAGCCTGAGCCCAAGGCACGTGGAGTTGTTACATAACATTGTCAGCAGATGGTCTACGCAAGCACAGCTAATCCAGCCATGCGAGGAAATGCCTGAACATGCATGAGTGTCTGGGGCTGTCCTTTTGTATATATGAGTGCACTTGTGGAAGATTTTTACATAAAAAGAAAGTGCTGCTTGTTGTCAGAAACTGCACATGCAGAATAACATGAGACTGTATTTGAGAGATTTGCATTTATGAGAACAAAACAGCTTGAGAGCATAAATGTTCTGAGGAGTATTTGTGTTTACGTATGCATACTGTACCTTTATGTGCACTTGAGCATGTGCAATGGATGCATATACATCTGCGGGAGAGGTGCAAAAGTGCAAAACTGCCACCTACATGTCGACTCCCAATAACTTACTCGGAACACTGCTTTGGCACTTTTTGACCTGCCCAAATCTGTGATATTTTCTAGTAAGCTGAACCTGCCCGACATCAGTGTTGTGTGTGTAAAACTGTGTTTAAACAAAGCCATGGAGATAACTGGCTAACAACAATCTTTGAGAAATCCTCAAGTTTAATACAAAAATAAGTTTTTATTATTATTTAAGATGGCTCTGAATTAGTCATCAAATCAATTGCTGTACTTTTAGCTTTTAATATCTTAAAGCAACACTATGTAACTTTTCCCACTTCAGTCCCCCTACAGGTTGTCTCATTTGAGCTACAGCTGCAGCTAAAAGTTACATAGTGTTGCTTTAAAATATTTTATCTGGGGCCAACCACTTCCTCTGGGTGAAATTACAAAATATTCCGATGTTAGTATAGCCAGACAAAAGTATCAAACCGCCTGTTAAAGGCACCAGAATACAGAAAAATCACATCTATTTTGTTAAAAGATTTCTGGGGGAGGTCCCCCCCGACCCCTGATAAGATTGTCACACCCACATTTTAAAAGCTTCCCACGCCCATACTCGTAAATGTCTGTATAATATTTCATAGCAAACCTAATAGTTGAGATATTTCAGTCTGAACCAAAGTGGTGGGCCTAATTAATTTAATTGTCTTCACTTCTGAGACATAAAGACACATATACATACTGAGCAACCATACACATCGACACAGTAACACCGGATTAAACATCCACACACATTTAATGTGATGTAGTTCTAAATAACATACTGAGTTCAGTGGATCCAGCTACAAGGGGAACTTGATAGAAATGGCTCGGACAGTGGCTGTGGTAAACTGTGCACAGGGATGTGATGCACATGAGATTAGGTGTGAGCAAAAGGAATGGAGAAATAAAGATTTATGAAATTAACTTTCACATGGTCACCCTGTCTACATGCACCACTGCTCTTCATATAATGAAATGTCTCAGGGATGAATCGCAGTAATATAACAATAAATATAGAAACACAGATTGGATAAGCTTTGCATTACTCTGCATACTGTACATATGTTGGTGACTGCAAATCACTTTGTGCTACAGTCTTTGACTAAATCATCTGATAAGCACAAGTTAAATCACTTTTTCCTCCAGCCCTTGGGACAAACACTAACAAGATACTTCACAACGTGAGAAGTTTAATCAAAATTGGAGCTGTGGCACTACAGCTATTGCCTCTAAAAGTGTGAAATTTGGACTTTTTTTATTAACACTGAAATACATCCCCTCGAGTTCCAGATGCAAAGCAGCTTATGTTATCATTTTTGTATAACAAGCGTGACGGCAGACAGTGAAGAGAGAGAAAGGTCTTACATTAAACACTGTAGAGATAGTGCTGTCATCATAGTGCTCTGCTGTGCTGTGGCAGAAGGGGTGCAGCAGACCCTGGACCAACATTTGGTGACACAGTTCCTTCCCTTCCTCTTTTGTAGACCCATTTCCACGATGAGTACACAGCCAGTCCAACAGAGTGCGACCTGAGAACAGAAAAGCAATGAACAAAACTGGCCTAAAAAAGACAGAGCTCTATTTTCTATACTGAAGAAGGAGGTTATTCTGACAAAAGGGTTAAAAAGAGATCTCTCCGTTTTAGATGTGATAATTAAACACCAACACGTGCAAACTCTACTCACACCATTTACATGTGGGTGACAAGAGAGATGGTGTTAAGTGTGCAGTGCAAAGAATTAAAAAAATGCCAAATGACATTCAAGATACAAATTACCAGTGCATCATATTATATGGCATCGGATACAGTTTTTAAACTATTATTTTGTTACATTTCAGTTGAGGATGAACTTGATGTGACTAAAACGGGGGTTTTGGGTATCAGAAAGATAAAGAGAAAACATTATTTTACCCTGTGGTGTGGTTATAAGGGTTTGTTAATTCTACATTTTAATATAATACATTGAAAAAAAACAGATCTTTGTCTTGGTAATCAGTCAAAGAATACCCTTTTTTAGTCATGGAGCGAGAGCAAAAACAAAAAGTGAGTTCGAGCTGTGAGACTCTTGTCATAATCTTAAAATCCCTGACCAGGTCTCCATCCTAGTAAAGGAAGAATTCTGTTTCTTGATGGTGGCAGGAGTAATCATTATTGGGTTGGAAAAAATATTGACTATGTGACATCAACAGAGGATGTGGAGCTGAGAGGAAAAACACTCCATTACTTCAGAGTCCAACCATGACAAACTGTGCAGTTAGTTGTTATGTTGTTAGACTAGCTTGACATTTCTTTAAACCATGTGATTCATTGGGCAGCACCAAATGAACTAACAAAGTCATATGACTCATGGTCCTGTCGACATTGATTCTGGGAATTTTGGAGTTGTGTTCGACAAACACTAATGAAGGCTTACGATGAAAATGTTTCATGACCAATCTTCAAGACACAGACCAACTTAACCAAGCCTCACACTTAATTAAAATCCAGAGTCAAATCAGTTCAGGTTAAAACATTTAAAATCAAGAATTTGTGTTAATATGATGTGTTGTCGGTTGTTTTTAATTCAGCTTTTCTCCCCCTTTCCCCTTTGTTTTCCCACTCCATCCTAAGGGCCCGATGTGACCTGGAAAACGTGATGTCACATACAGTGCTGAATTAGTGAGTTACTGACATAACCAGGGTCTTTGTGAATAAAAACAGGACAGCATATGTCCTATAATTATGAAATGCCAGATAGGCTAAATGTTAATGTTCGACTTAATGGAGCTCCATTGTTTGACTAGAATAAATTCACCTGACGAAATGAGAACGGATTTCATATCATGACTCATTTTTGTCATGCAGATAAACTGTCACTTGGGTTTAGCATCCATAAGTGTGCACTATGTGTGTGTGTGTGTGTGTGTGTGTGTGTGTGTGTGTCTCTAAGTCTAAGCCAGTTGAATCAGAGGATGGTATTGCCCTGGGTGGGTGGCAGTGTTGTCATTTGGTCCTCTGATTTATGAGCACAGTGGAGAGCAGCTGAGCTCTTGAAATGCACCACAACAAAAAGGAGGACAGGGTGGCATTGTTTTAGTAGAAGGAGGCCTTTGTTCTAAAGACACTTCTCAATAAAGAACCCCCACTGTTTCACTATGCTTTTCATGAGCTATTGTACTTTTAAAATCATAACTTTATTTTTCCCACTGTGATTATTTGTATAATAAAATAATTTGAAAGTCAATTATTAAGTAGAATTTAAATCACTAGGAAATTATAATAATCATTTCACAATAACACTGCATAAGAACCTGTTCGCAAATATAGACCGGGAACAAAAAGAATAAATAGTTTCTATAAAGATTTTAATGGTTTGTTTTCCCCTGTTACTTGGTCAGTAAAAAAGGTTGCTTCTGTGAGCGAAGAAGAGTCAATAAAATAAAACATAAAATGCTTGTCTGGTGATATTCTGTATTTTCCTGGTCAGATCCAATGAAAAGACCAAAACCAACAAAGTATTAATACTAGCAAGTACTGCTTGTATTAACTAAAGCCTTATGTAGGTTATTCATCTGTGCCATTCCTCCATTGTTTTAAAGAAATGTCAATTTTTCCCAAATACGCAATCTACAGCTGAAAGTAGTCAAGTGCAACAAATGCACAATTTACTCCTGAGCAACACTTGCTGAACAGTTTCTGCAGCTGTTTTGGGAAACTACTACTACTACTACTACTACTACTACTACTACTACTACTACTACTACTACTACTACTACTACTACTACTACTACTACTACTACATATGGTTTTTGGGAATTATGTAGGAACAAATTAGTGCACAGACAGGAAGTGGGAATGTATCAAGAGGACTGACATTTTGCTGGTTTTGGTATATTTTATATAGGAAAATTATATAAGATTGCCAATATAAATTCATGCAAACACTTTAGTATAATATGGGCTTTAAGTAATAGTATATAGATGCAGGTTATGTGATATTGTAGGGCTGTGAAGTAAATCTGCCAGATGTCAGGAATACTATTCAATTAATCCTCTGCATCTTCATGTATCACTTCCTCTGAGACAGCCCTGCTTGTTCCTACCATTCATATTTTCCAACATCCCTGTAGCATCCAATTGGTTCAAAATGTAACAGGCAACTCTCTCCTGGTTCACGCCATCAAATCAATAAGCCCCAAAATACCCATATCACATGTTATCACAGTGTTCTTTATTAACCACTTTAGCCACATCTGTAGTTCATAAAGTTGACAGCAACATCTAACCACTACTACTGGCATCACAATGCCACCCAGAATCAGTGCAATGCTGGCCAAGATGTGGGGTTATGTTGCTAATGGATTACAGGGTTATTTTCTATAATCAGGCATTAATTAGTGAGGCAGTCTGCACCCAAATGTCTGATCTATGTTTGTCTGATTGAGCTTCATGTGTACCAGCAGTTCAGTTACCTGTGTTATATGTGACTCACCAGAGAAGACATCCAGGTATGGTATTGTGTTGGTGGAGGTCTGTCGTCCATAATGTGTTCTCCTGGAGCCCAGCGTCCAGTACGTCCCACCTGTCCAACTCTTCTCTGGTGTCTTCTGCTCTGGAAATTTGGCACCGCCCACCTGCCTCCCTCTTAGCCTATCCAGTTCAGTGAACCAGTCTGCAGACTCACTGAGGGGCCCAGCAATTGAGCAAGACCTCTGCTTGTGCCTCCTAAACCCCTGGGCCCCGTTAGATTCTACTGAAGGAATGGTGGCATCTGTTTTCCTGGGCACATTGGGGCTGGTGATGGGGGAGCCAATGGGAGATGTGAGCTGCCTGGTGGTGGTCTTAACATAGGACGGGTGGACTGGAGGATAGAGTTTTACAGTTGAGGGGGAGGTGGTGGAGGTTGTGCGTTTAGGCTGAGAAACGGGGGGGCTGTCTGTTGTTAGCTGACTAATACACAAACTAGTCTTCCTCCTTTTCAGGGACAGGAAGTCTCTTCTCCCAGTTTCCTCTTCCATCTCCCTCTCCATAGACAGGTCCATGCTGCTCGCACTCTTCTGAGACCCCATCGGTCCCGCCCCTGCCATTACGGGATCCAAGTGGACACACGTGATTTTGCTCTCTGCAGCCTGATTACCTCGAGTCTGCTGTGGGTGCAGAAATGGGCTCTCCAGGTCATCCTGGGGCTCCTCAGCACTCTCATACGAGGTGCTGGTGGCTGTAGTGTCAGGGAAGCTATACGTGCTGTTACTTTTTGGGAGAAGGCTGCCACTGCTTCTCTCTGTGTCCGGGCCTGAAGATGTTGGACCACTTTCACTCAGGGACCCTGGACCAGAAGAATTTCTTGATATGGGTAGGTCACTTTCATTCTCTAAATTCCTATACTCTTCGCTTACTTCCTTTGCTACACATTCACTACCAACAGGGGGAGAGAAAACATCCTCATCCAGATTAAAAAGCTGGTGAGAAATTACCTTCTCTTTGTTCCCCTCAGATGTTGACCCTTCAGATAAGTAGCCAGTCATTTCCAGCCTGTCACCGGCCACACATTGGTCTCTTATAGCCTTCTGGATATCAGAGAGCAGGTCTTCATTTTCAGCTGCTGCTGAGTGAAAACTGTAGAGGTCAGCATCCGACCCTGAGCTTGTTTTTCGGCCAATCTCATCCACCACAGATGGGAGACTGTCTGCGGTTAAATGGAATAAATCCCCCTCGACATCTGATAGCATGCCCATCTCATCAGCTGACAGGCTCGCCTCTGCACCAGGCTTGAGCCCTGCTTTGCCCAAATGTGCTGACCTCCCAGGTTCCAAAAAGTCATCCTTAGACAACCCTTTGGCCTTTGATAAACTCTTCCTGATCTTCATGCCGGAAAACACAGAACCCTTCGACTCGGATTTTGATTTCTTCTTCCCACTATGTTCTCCTCCTCCTTTACTTATCTTATTGTGGGACTTTTTAGATTTTTTGTCTACTTCCCTTTCGTCAGCATCATCATCACCACAGGAGACATCCCCTGCTGCTCCACCACTTCCTCCTCCTTTCTTCTGCTTTGTTTCCTGGTTCCCCATGTTCCTGAGCAGGCGGACACCCTTGGCTAACAGGCCATACTGCTGGGGTCGAGGCTGGGCATGCTGGGTTTCCTCCTGAGCTGCTACTGATGCTGGTCCTCTGTTGGTCAGAGCCCTATCAGAGCTGTCTAATCCCTGCTGTCTGCCCACCACAGTTGAAGGCAGCTGTGAGAATGATGCTGCCTCCCCCAGTGCCGCTGATGCTGAAAGGAGGAGGAGACTGGCACTGACAGCCACGGGCTCGCTACCACTCACTCCTCGCTCTTCCCCCCTACCCTGCACAGCTCCACTCACTCCCTGATCCTTCCTCTCTTTTTGCCCCTCCTTTCTATCCCCATCTGCTCCTGCACGCTCGGCTGTCTTGCATAACGGGCTGCTGTTGGAGCGAGCAAGTCGCTGATGCTCCGGAGTGTGCTGCCCTTGATGTTGCTGCTGATGCTCTAAAATGCATTGTGGTTGCTGGTGTTGTTGATTGAGGAGAGAGTGCTGTTGTTTACGGAGGAGATTGGTAACACTGCTCTTCCTCCTGCCTTTGAAAGTGGTGGTGAAGAAACTCTCTTTCAGAAAGGGCACCTGGGTCTCCACAGTCTTAATAGTCTGCATCCTGACCACTTTGGCTTCATCCAGAGGGCAGACGATCTAGGTAGACTGAAGTAAAGGGAAAAGAACAAGTTCAAATCATATTGATTCATTTTATATTTAAGCCCAGCGTCACAATAACAGATGAGAGTATCAGGGAGTCATGAGGTAAAAGTTGAACATGACTTCAAGCTCACATAAGAAATCTTCTGTTTCTTGTTCCACATGCAATGTATACAGTCTTTGTATATAGTAATACACAGTTTTCTCTTGTTTTGATTGTTCCTTGAAATTCTTCCACTGGGTGTTTTTGCACTGTGAAAAGCTAGATTGAGATTCACGTGATTCTACTGGCGACAGCGAGAGAAACAAAGTGAAATTACCAGTATTAATTACAAGCAGGCATTTATAAAAATGTAGAGTTGAAATGATTACTCGATTAATGAATAAGTCGATGTACAGAAAATTAATCGGATGTTTTTAAGCAAAAACACCAAAACTGTAGTGGTTTCAGCTTTCTCAAATTTGAATACTTGCTGATTTTCTTCATCTTCCATTATAGTACATTGACTATCTTTAGGTTTTGGACAGCTGATGGGCTCTGGGAAATTTTAATGGACATTTTTCACTACTTTCTGACATTTTATCGATTAAAACAATAATGGATTAATCAAGAAACTGATTCATAATAAAAATAATCTTTAGTTTCAGTCCTATTATGTAGAAAATATGTAAAATCAGATTGAGCTAAATCAGTGATTTCAAAAAATGGCAAATTTGTTTCACAAATTGTTTAAACTGCCATTTACTGAAAATCTTCCCAGGCGATTCATATTGTAGCTACAGTTAAATACACAGTTCAGCATTATTATTATTATTATTATTATTATTATTATTATTATTATAGCAAAACATTTAATTTACAAACATCTCTTAGAGATAATATTTGGCATTTACTTAAAGGTCCAATTTGTAATACTGACAGCTAGCGTTTAAAATGGTTACTGCAGTCCAAATCCATTACTCCACAGGAGTAGCTAACATCATATGCGGGCTATGTAGACAGTCATAAAAGTCTGTGCTCACGTTTGCTGCTTCCATAGCTGTACTACAGCTGTAGTGCGCTGGGTTTGCGTTTTTACAGGTATATCTGGCAACCCGGCCCGGCTGATAAAATAGGCAGTTGATTCCAACACACAGGCCAAAACACAAACAGACATTCCGTCACTGAACAAGAATTTAAAAAGGATTAGAAAAGCATTGTTGTCAGAAAACATAGTATTTCAGCTTAGCATGTTACCTTCATATCTGATGACATATTGTGGTCATTTTGGGATTTAATACAGTAAATATATTACATATTGCACCTTTAATTGCGCATGTGTGCAGGCCTGCATCAAGGCATACCTTAGGACTGTAATGCCTATGGGTGTGGTACAAACTAAGCTGACCCATTTGACACTAATTATAAAAATGGCCTTTCTTACTTAAATAATCTTAAGTAAGTGGTTTAAAATAAGTATGCAAATTAAGTGGGTAAAACCAGTTATACACTAACCAATACATATATAAATGAAATTCTCAAAATGAGGCTAATTAAAAGAAAAACATATTTACCAGAAATTACTAACTCACACGTCCACTAAGGTTTGAGTTTGTCCAAACACTTGAGTAACTGATAAAAGTTTCTTCTTGAGAACTTCAGGATATCTTGGTAAAAATAACACATTTTGTAATTACTTTTAGATTAGCAAAAAGTTGCAGTCAAATGTAACAATATACAAAATGGTGCAAAAAACTGTAAGCCTCTTAGTTAGATATTTAAAAACACTTACATGATAATGAAAGTGTACTTGCCTGACTGGAGGATTTTCCTCAGTGGCTCAGCACTGACTGAGGAAAACAACACAAATGGGTGTTTGTCTTCGCCTATGAGCTGCTCCTCAGCCATGGGTCACATGAAGTTGGTATTTTCCTCATCACATGTCTGGTCTCCTTGGCCATTTTCCATTAGCACTGTCTGAACCTCCCCTCCCTAACTTCATCAGTCCTCATCATGGGAACATACAGAACTGTGCAACAGTCAAAAACCACTCGTGTTCATTAAGTTTCTGGTTAAAGCTAGACACCCAGTGCTAATGTTGTGGTAGTGTTAGACAGTGATGCTAGAATCATATTTCACAGAAAGTTAGACAATGCGTGGCCAAGTTGGTATTTTCTACTTTTGGTTTGGTCCCTGGTCCCACTTTTAAGTCCATCCCGCTAATCAAGAAATTTATTGCAGCTGTGTCCTCCCAATATAAGCTGTTACAAGACATGTCAGTGATCCTGATTGCTGGTTGCTGATTTGAAGTTAAACATCTACAGGTTTCTGAAGAGAGTGGATATAAGATAATTCAATTACAATTAGACCATTAAAGTCATAGAGGGGAAAAAAAAAAAAACACCTTAAAGGTCAAATAAATCAAAACATAAATGAAAATTCTTAATCATGTCTTGGGGAACAAAAATCAGATAATTTCTGTCAAAAAGGTTTTTTGTTTATTGACTTAAAATATGAGTATGATAGGCCAACGTGAAATGTAACAAAAATGTTTGTGTTCACCATTTTGGTAGTTTACATTCCCAATATTTAAGTACAAAAATCTCATATTTTGATGAAGAATGTATCATGACATTAGAGCACAATGTGTTGAAAGCAGATCAAATACCCACTGATGACAAGCATGGGATATTTTTTAACATCACTTTTGCATACAGCACATAAGTTACTTCATTGCATCCCACATAATCCAATCTACTCATTCTTCAGTATGCCAGTTGTCATAAAACAGTGTATCATTTGCCTTTAATACCTTTTGCACAATATTCAAGATTTGGGTGAGCCAAAATGTGAAAACCATCTATTTAGGATAAGAATAAAATAATGTGCAATAGAAATAAAGTTTAAAATAAACTCTTGCCTTAGTTGGCTTCTTGTTGATGATGTGCCGTTCTGCCACTTTCTGTATAGAAATACCTGATGACCAAGACAGCTATCAATTTTATTTACAAATCAATTGCTGTAAGTCTTAAATAAAGAAACACTTCACCAATAAATCATATATTAAAAAAAATTAGGCTATGACAGAAAGTTAAATATCGTAACTTCAATGATTGTGGCCATTTTTTAAATGCATATACAGTATATATTTCTAGAAATCTAAAAGACATGTAATAACTATAAGCCAATTCCTAAAACCAAACAGGCTTAAAGTATGAATAATTGTTGCCCAAATATGTGCACACATATTGGCAGAATGGGATTGATAATGGACTGTAGAAGTTGACAGAAATACAGCCTAGACAACAGGTCTTTCTCAAGCCACTAGAGGCAGCCATTGCTCTACTATAAGATGGGTGGCCTTTTTCAAAGAGTTCCTTAGATGTATCATTTTGTAGAAATCTAATAGATAGTGTAAAATCAAAACACACATCTTTATAAATGAACATCTTTGTGTGTGCAATCAATTGAGTATCAAGTCAGAAATATCCAAATGTACACAAACAGAATATCATTAATGTATAATCATTACTCTTGACAGAGAACTGCAAGTACATAAAACACAACCAATGTACTTATTGTCTCCACCATAAAAACCACAACAATCACATTGAACACAACAGCAGTTCACTGACTGTGGTGCCACACAAAATATTCACAACTCAATTCATCAGAATAATCATTTTCAGACTGGCTCAAAATCTCAGGAATATCTAGAAAACCAAAAATTAATATCACAAAAATAACAGATCTCTGTTGACTGAAAGTAAGGACACAATTCAAGAACTTTTATATTCCATCAGACATAGGAAAGCTATATCCATGTAGAAAGGCAATATACAGAAGTTCTGATAAATACACATGCCAATCAAGACGATGGCAGGTCAAATCAGTATAATGAAGAAGCCTGTGAACACAAAATAGTTTTTGTCTTAGCTTTCAACGTTTTACAAATACATAGTTTTGTTTGAAATGCAAAAGCACTCTGCATTTAACAGATCTAGTTACCCACAATGACAAATAATAAGAAATGTGAATCCCCAACCCTATGACAAAGACATCCTTTCCCCCTGTGACAATTGCACTTCAAAAATTATCCTGCAATGCATTTTAAAGCCCTTTTCTATTGTTTTCCACTCAGTTCATTTTCTTTAAGCTGCACGAGAGTGACATGATAAAGTTATTTCAGGACAGAGGGAAAGTTTTCATCTCTGAACCTCACCTTACACAGCCCTTTACACAGCTGTAGCTTTTCTAAATGGATGCACCGACACAAACACATATCTAAAGACCACCACATAGGGATGCTGTGCTTGACATATACCAGCAGAGAAAAACATTAAGGATCTCTAAGCAAATAAACACCACAGAAACAACTACATGGATGCTTCTGTCTTTTCCTTGTCCTATATTAAATCTTTCGATTCCATGTTATCAACCATCCAAACTTCCTTTACGTGGACTCCCTGGGAATTCTCCTGTGGAATACCACTGATTGCCTCTGCTGAAACTGCTGCTTCCTCCTTTTTTTCTGGTCCCAGCGGCACATAAGTATCATTTTAAAGGTTGTACGGAAAGTCTTGTTGCAAAGGGCGTAGCACATGGGGTTGACTGTGCTGTTGACGTAACACAGCCAGTACCCTACTGCCCACAGGGTCTCCGGGATGCAAACTTTACAGAAGGCATTGATCAGCACCATGATGTTGTAAGGTGTCCATGTGATGATGAATGCAAAGAGAATGGCACTGAGAGTTTGAGCTGCCTTCTTCTCCTTTACTAAGGACATGCGCTTCCTCTTGGTGATCTGAGTCCGAGCTTGGGTTGCAAAACGTTTCGCCAGAGCTGCGTCTTTGAAGGACATTGGGACAGAGGGGGATTTGGTGGTGGTGCTGGTGGTAGAACTGTCAGTGGCAGTGGTGGTAGTTGTTAGGGAACCATCTGAGACTTGGTTAGAGGTACCCTCTAGGGTAGGCAATGATTGAATCTTTCGTGAGCAGAAGCGTTGGTGGTACCTATTTTCTGAACTGTTTCCTCTATCGGGAGTAGTGGCGGCAGTGGTGTTGGTGGTGACTGTTGACAGGCTGTCTTGGTTAAACTCTGCTCCCCTGAGGGGATCCTCCTCTGACGCTGCATCCAGATCCTCACATGAGGTGAGTTGGGAGTTGACAGCAGCTTTTATACCAGGCAAGCTGAGAACAATGGAGAAAATAGCATGACTCTGGGAAATCATCTCTTTCCCCCCACAATCCTCTTCCTCTGAAGACCCAGAATGGTCCAACGAGACTGCAGCATCATTGTTGTTCCAGCTGTCACTGCTGCTCTGGTCTGGATCACCCTCCCCGTGCCGGATACTACCAGGCCTCCAAGAACGAACCCCAGGCCAGCAGCGGAAGCGGCCAACCAGCTCCCGACATGTGCTTTTTCTCCGGGACAACCTGGTCAGCTCATAGCTGCTGCAACTTCTAGAACTTCCTGTCTGATGGACAAAACGGGCTCTCTCGCCCCCACCATTCCCACCTCTTCCTCCTATCCCACCACGACTCCCTGAACCTTGCAACCCAACTAACTCCTTTGAGCGATTCTGGGTCTCCTGGTAAATGCGCCAGTAGAGAACACTCATTATCGTCACAGGCAGGTAGAAAGCTGCTATAGCTGTGCAGAAGGTTATAGTAGGCTCTGTGAGGAACTGAATGTAGCATTCATCTGAGGGTACTGTCCTTTGACCCTCAAAAAACTGCCATAGTAGGATAGCTGGAGCCCACAGAACAATAGAAACAAACCAGGCTAGGCCAATCATGATCCCAGCTCGCTTTGTGGTCCGTTTGGCCCTGTAGGTCAAAGGCCTGGTGATTGAAAAGTAGCGGTCAAAGCTTATGACCAGTAGGTTCATAACTGATGCATTGCTGGCCACATAGTCTATAGCCAGCCACATGTCACAGGCCCAGTTGCCCATGGCCCAGTAGCCCATCACAAGATAAGCGGTGTAGAGGTTCATGGAGATGACCCCTATGATGAGGTCAGCCACAGCCAAGCTCAGCAGGAAATAGTTATTGACTGTCTTTAGCTGGCGGTTAACCTTAAAGGATACTACCACCAGGATGTTGCCAATGACGGTGACCAATGACAGCATGCCTGTCAGCAAGACAATGAGGACAACCTGCCATAAAGGATGGCCACCCAAGGGATCATGGTCCACAGTTACAGTTTCATTTTGGGATTCTGAGGTGTAGTTTAAGAGATTGCTGATGGAGGAGGAATTATCAACCGGGGTATTCACATGAAAAACCAACCAGGGGGCTAATCCACTACCTCCTTGGTTGAGAGCATTGGATTGTGGATAGGCTCCAGCTGCTGGTAGTGAGGTGTTTGCAGTCAGGAAGAGACCAGGGTCTGTGATGTTGGAGCTCATTGTTATGTCCTGGCATATTCTACAGAAAGAGACAGAAAGACAAAAAAGGGAAGAAGGAAGGGACAGAGAGAGGAAGGGAAGAGGGTCTTGGCACAAAGGGAGAAGTAGAAAGGGGAGGAAAGGATAGAGTGAATGAAATGGAGAAAGGATAAATAAGCAGTTGACATTCCATTTCATATCCAGTAGGTGAGGCTAGAAACCTACTCTACCAAGCTGGATGTGTTTAAAGGCAAAGATGTTTGGGGTGGATGTGTCCACCCTGTTAAACAATCGCTCATAACGTAATTTGTAGACGATCTGTATGAACAGTAAATGCATTGCAAGCCATATATCAAATTACAACTTGACATCTGAATCAACAAGGCTAGACAGCCAGCACTTTGAGTGAGAGAGAATGGCTGTAATCAACACCTGTTTCTTATGAAAACCCAGATGGTTGCCTATACTGTAAAGATGGCTGTGTTGGGATTGCACCTTGCATTACATTAGGCCTTGGACAGAAGTCCTTTTCTTCTGTCAAATCAGGAAGGGAGGTTGCACACTGGTGATCTTTATTTAGAATTTAGTCTGGTGTCTGGTGTCATGTCTGGTCTCAGTCCATCAGTCAAACACACCCAGAGTGAAACTCTTTCTAGTGATGTGTTTTGTACTTATACCGCTCAAACTCTGATTGATTTTTCTAAAATAAGAACATGACAGGCATCAGCCAGAAAACAGCAGGTACTTGTTCATACACCAAGTCAAAGATTGAGAGAAGTTACAGATGACATTGCTGGTTACAGCTAGGCTACAACATAATGTAGGCAGGGGATGAAACAGCACTGCGATATCCTGGAGAGTATGAAGTGCTGTTTGTCGTTTGATTGGGGATCGGGGGATAACATGACATTTAACATGACATGACATTTTGTAAAGCAGCATGTCCTACCAATTTCAAGTTTTGCTCTGCAATCAGTAATAATTACCAGTGTGTTTTGCATTGAAATTTGTGCATGTATATGTGTGTTTGTGTTGAAAACAAAAAGAGATGCTTGACAACAAATACAGTGAAGTGTGGAACTTTCTTTCTGTCAAAAAACAAATTTCTGCTATAAGTGAATGTTTTAAAGTGTCTCCACAGTTACATCACACATGTAGAAAGCAGAGTTGTATAAAACATATAAGACAAATCTATATGCTTTTGCTGCGGTATAGTATGAATATTATTTAAGTTATGCAGACATGGGTATAGCTTAATTCACTTACCACAAATAAAGAAATGTAGGCTGCACTTATTTTCTTAAGAACTCTTTAGGGTTAAAATCATGATTAACTTTCTAAAAAATATGTATCTCTGTTAGGGAACTGTTTAGCATATAAATGATGACATATAGTAAATGACAGAAAAATCCTGCTTTTGGTGATTTGACAACTGTACAGTAAATACATTAATTCTGTGACTTATTGTACAAAGTGCAGCAAACAACCCTGTGCTTTCTTCTTGTGTTCTTCATTTTATTTTACACCTAACACTAACCTGAGCCAGACTGTGTGGCGGTAACAAACAATGACCTGTCATAGGGGATAAGAACCCCCCCCCTCCCCCGCCAAACCCATTCACACAAATATACTGACAAATACATGTGCTGACAATACATGTAAGCCAGACCATAGCAGTTCCATAAAACCACAATAGCACACACGATATTTCAAACCACAGGCAAAGGTATTTAGAGCTGAGTGCTGCACGTTTGCCTTGACAGAATCTCAGACCTCCCACAGAACTGTTAAATAACCCCAGTAGCCAACAGCGACTTACAGCCGTTTGTGACATTGAGCTCACAATACTTCTATTATCAGAAGGCTCCCTGCTATCCAGTCTGTGGACAACCATAACTGCATTTAAGCATATACACTGAGAGTATACTCTCACATTTCCCACATTTCACTACTATACTGTTTATATTTTGATATTTGATTGATTCCCTGCACTATTCTTTGTGCAGTGTTTTTTTCGTTTTGTATACTGCTATCTATCTATCTATCTATCTATCTATCTATCTATCTATCTATCTATCTATCTATCTATCTATCTATCTATCTATCTATCCATCTATTTAGGCAATTTCAGCAAGACAATGCTATGCCACATTCTGCACGTTTTTTTCCCGTAGAAAAATAGTGTGGGTACTGCCTGCAGTCCAGACCTGTCCCCCATTAAAAATGTGTGGCACATTATGAAGCGCAAAATACAACAACGGAGACACTGGACTGTTGAGCAACTGAAGTCGTACATCAAACAAGAATGGGAAAAAATTCCACCTACAAAGCTTCAACAATTAGTGTCCTCAGTTCTCAAACGCTTATTGAGTGCCCTTGTCCCAGCTTTTTTCCCAGCTTATTTTCAGGCATCCAATTCAAAATGAGTGAATATTTGCAATACGAAAAAAAAAAAACAAAGTTGATCAGTTTGAACATTTACTATCTTGTCTTTGTAGTGTAATCAATTGAATATAGGTTGAAAAGGATTTGCAAATCATTGCATTCTGTTTTTATTTAAGTTTTACACAACGTCCCAACTTCATATAGGGGTTTGTATATGAAAAAAACCTTAAACCTAGAATGGGATCAACGTATGGGAAAAACAAAACCAGATGTAGATGAATTCAACCTTCCTTGAATTGGCGTAAACACGCACAGGACGGAAAAATGAAATTAGAAAACCAAATAACGACATTTAAAAAAAAAAAAAAGGAGATTTAGACAAATAACAGCACAGTGAAATGCTTAGTGGTATGTCTGGGGAATAGAGGCATAAGAGGCTTGCAGAACAAGGGAGGAAAGACTGGATCCTATGGAAAAACATGCTTGTACCTCTATGAGAATCACATTATAATTCAGTGTAGTTGGATTCGGTGGTTTCAATATACCCTCAGATGCGAGGCTTTATGTGTACAGAACACTGACAACACACTGACAAAATAATGTCAGTTATAGTAATTGGACAAAATGAGTTAGGTATGCTGTGAAATATACAGTATATACGATGTATTTGTCTATTCTGGTATATATATATATATATATATATATATATGTTGTATATATATGCTGTTTATTCACGCTCCATTTTCATGCATAGCATTGCCTTATACAACAGCAAAAATGTTTATTAATTGAACATAAGCCTTGCTGATTGCAATGGTTAACTTCCATAAATTTACATCTGTACAGTAATCCCCTGGGGGTAGAAACTGGCTACACTCTACCAAGGGAGAGTGGTTTTGTTTGTTTTCTCCTAAAATTGAACTGATCAAACCTTTTAAGATGAAAACTGTATGTGGCAGATGACAACATGTGTGGGCTAGCAAGACTTTGAAAACCAGCTGCTATTACAGTGAAGCCATTATAGTGTCTCTCTCTCTCTCTCTCTCTCTCTCTCTCTCTCTCTCTCTCTCTCTCTCTCTCTCTCTCTCTCTCAGGCCACGTTAAGCTCTATATCTTCAGTTTGACTTGCAGGCATGTATGTGTGATAGTTTCAGGTACACAGAGAGATCGATACTCATTTACTGTGTTGCAACACAACGTGTACCTTGACATTTTGAGGCATTTGTCCCAGCAGGGTTGGACAGTGCAATCGAAGGTGGGTCCAAGGATCCATCTAAATGATTGGGTGACTAATAACACAGCCATTTCAGATTTCTATTTCCAGCAACTAATCTAACAGAGCAGTGATACGGGCAGATGATGTCCAGCAAGGATGAGTCATGTTGACAAGTGCTTTTTTAATAAAGGTTAAAGCTGCTATAATTTGAAGCAACCCATTGAGTGCCACAACATACCTTCAGTTAAAGAGATCCTGCTCTACACATTTTATTTCTACCATTATTTACATAGGTGTAACAGCTCAGGGAGGTTTCTATGTTTTGAAAGAAAATAAAGAATATTGTCATTATTTTTTTCATGATGCCTTGTCTAAAACTTTACAATTGGCCCATGTAGCACCTTATGTAATGTGCACTTTTGTGCTGGAGCCAAATACAAAGAGACATCTGGAGGCAGGCAGGGGTTTTAGCAGTTAGCAGCAGAAAACAACTCAGGTGACAACAACTTAAACACAAAAAAGGCTACTGCTAAACAAGGCAGAACTAGACTTAACTAAACTGAAGGACACTTCTAAAAATTGGAAAGCAAGATTGGACCGACAAAACTAGAGTTGTCAGGCATTAGGTAATTCCAAGAGTGCAACTACAGACTGAATGCATACATATTAAGTCGACCCAGCAGATGCAAGCAAGGGCTTTGATTATCATAATTGGCTGGGCAGTGCTGCATTGTCATATACAGTAGTATGCATATTGCTGCCTTGTGGCGAAGGACAAACAGCAAGTGTACGAGAGAGTAAGGTCTACAAACAGTGATCACTGACCGTGTACGAAACAACAATAACAACAATGGCAACAATGCCTTCAATTTGTTTTCACTAAGAAAACAATCCACTAGCTCCACTCAGTAAAGCCTCTGCTGTCCCTCTAAGCTGCATGATGTGTTGTTGCCTGTGAAAGGATAACACTCGAAGATACCCAAACCCAGAAGTTTTATCTTACAGTACAAATACCACAACAACAGAAGGCTAAGCTACAACTGCAGTGGCATTTGCTGAAAACAGACTTTAAGTAAAGTATGTAACTTTAAATGTTTCTGAAACGGTGTAATTTTTCATCTGATGATCATAAATGACCTGTAACAGAAAACATGCGTGAAAAGAATGCTATTTTCATATAGTTTTTATTAACGCCTTTGCCAGTGTCAGATTTTTCCCGCAAAGTCAAAAAAATGATTTACGGCAGGTAGAACAGCTCTACAGTAACACATTCTGACTTCTTTGTAACACCGGAAAAGCCTGTGTTAATGTATCGAGCCAGGTAAAAGGTAGCAGGAGATTTCTTTATACAGGCCTAATTTTATTTTATTTTATTTTAGAAATTATCTGTTGTAGTTATGGATGATACTGGGGCAGGGGCATCACAGACAAAAAAGGAAATCAAATGAAGAACAACTAAAAGCTAAAAGGGAAAGTGACAGATGAAAACCCGAGTCAATCTCGGTCGGGCTTTCAGCTGACGGAGACAGTTACGGTATTGTAAATGATTCAAAACCAACCCTGAATTGGCCCTCAGGTATGTAATATATCTATGTCATTCATAAAATAACTTTACAAAGCGCGATGTGGTTGTATGTCCCCCTTCCATCTAGCACCTGCTTTTTATTTCTATTCAGTCCGTGTTTGTGTTGGCCTATTTTCTTTTCCCTTGTCCCCCTGTACTTGTGTTAAGTTATCATATGCAACACTTGAAATGCAACGATGCATCTGTAACGCATTATCTTATTGTAAATGAACGATTTTCTGTCTAAGCCGAATATTCATCGCAACTACATGAACTCCTAGTAATGCTAACTCAGTAATACAGCACCGTAAAAAACAGACCTTTACGACAACAGGTGTGGTAAAAACACTACCACTTTTGGCCAAAGAGGATGCTAGAATCAGCACAAACTGAAAGTTACATATAGCCACTTTAATGGAAGATACTGTCATCTCTAGAATAATACAAACACTGTTTGGTCTGCCCCATGGATTAAAGGGTCTAGAATCTATAATCTATTTAATATTTTAATATTGCCCATCCTTAAATTAGTAAAAGGAGGCAATGCCACAACAGCTGACAACTTGGGAGGGACAAAACTAATATATTTAATCCAAACACACAGACATACAAATGGTAATCATGGAATAATTATTTTTGTAAAAAAATAAAATAAATAAATAATAATAACACTTGCCATTAATTACATTGACCAAGATTGGAATTCTATGTAATAGAAAGATAGCTGGTGGTGGGAGTCAGTAGCTATAGATTAATAGATGTTTCCTCAGTGATACTCCTGGATAGCATACAGCACGTGTTATATGCCCAAAAAAAGGCTCTGACTTTTTGCAACCACATATCTTTGGGATTTGTTCACTTCTGAATTGATATGTTCTATTCAGCATACTTACAAATGAACACTTCTAGAAGCTTATTAAAGTTCTTAACCTATGTGCAAGCTCCATGTTTGAAGCTTTTTTTCATACATCATACAGCCTCCAGCTGCTCAGGAAGTAGAGGAGCAACATATTGAATATCCAAAGACTTTTTTTCACTTCATCACCTGATACCACATGGCTTTTTATTCATAAATTATTATGGTAAGTAGATTATAACGCATTAGACACAGGCTTCATAGAAAGTGTTACCATTACTTGAAAGTAAGTTAATATAGTGAATGGACTATCTAAATAAAGTGTCACAATCATATTAATCACAATCTACCTAAGGGAAAGAAAAACTATGGATGGGCATCTCTGTCTTTGTTTTTTTCTTTTGACAGGCTGTTGAGGAAACAAAAATCTTAAACCTCAGTTAGATGACAAAAGCCTCTGAAGCATCACCCTGTCTCCTTGATTACATGCATCATATGTCCAATAATACTGGAAAAATAAGGGAGCAAAAATGTTTGTCTTGACACATTACACTACTTTCTCTAGCTGTTGCTTATCCTGGCTGGTCGCGTTACCGTACCACGACAGGATAGAGAAGGTCAGCGTGCTTTCCAAAACGGCTCGGTAGAAATGAGTCATGCTTTTCTGGCTAACCCTAAATTTCCTCAGCTGATGGAGGAAGTAGAGCCTCTGATGGGCTTTGCTTACAATGAGACTGATGTTCAGGTCCCATAAGAGAGACTGGTGTATGGTGGTGCCTAAGAAGCGGAAGGAGTGGACCCTCTCAACAACCTGACCACTGATGGAGAGGGGAAGGCGCTGGACTGCCTTCTAAAGTCAACTATCAGCTCTTTGGTTTTAGATGTATTGAGGATTAGGTTATTGCCCTCACACCACCTCACCAGCTGTACTACTTCACCCCGGTAAACAGATTCATCACCATCAGAGATAAGACCTTCTACAGTGGTATCATCTGCAAATATTAACAGTTTAACTGATGTTGAGTGGGATATACAGTTGTTGGAATAAAGAGAATATTTGAACCCTGGTTGATGACACATGATTATGAATTTTGACGTATAGTTTCCTACAGGACAAGAAGTTCAAGATCCATTGACACAGTACAGCAAAAACACCTATGGCTAAGAGAGAGTTATACAGTCTGACATGGATAATGGTGTTAAAAGCTGAGCTAAAATCAAGGAACAGAACACGTGCATATGTGGACTTGGCCTCAAGGTGTGGGAGAATGAAATGTGTGCATAGTGACAATGCATTATCCACACCCCTATTTGCACTGTTCCTACAGACTAGGCACTCGAGCACCTTCATGACAACAGATGTGATTGTGACAGGCCTGTAGTCATTGTGGCAGGTGATGTTATTTTTCTTAGGCACTGGGATGATCATGGCTGATTTAAAACAAGCAGGTACTATTGGCATGGTGAGAGACCAATTGAAAATGTAAGTGAAAATGTCCTTCTCAAAAGCAGCCAACCATTTAGCCATTATTAAACATTCTCTGCAAAGTTATAGAAAACATTAGATGATTCGTTGAGGAGATAAGGTGAATAAAAAAGTTACCTGCTGTCAGCAAGTGACTTTGCACCAGCAATCACGCTGTTTTTTCAACTCTTGTCTCTCAGCACTCAGTAATGAATGACAACTAATCTTTTTTATTTAACCTTTATTTACCCAGGTAAGTCAATTGAGAACAAATTCTCATTTGCAACGACAACCTGTCACATTCACACATTTACACATTCATACCTGGAAGCTGCCCAGTACAACAACAGTCTGATCTGCTGGCCACTGAGCAGCTCCACTGAAGCGGTTGGGGTTAAGGGCCTTGCTCAAGGGCACCTCAGTGGTGGTAATGAGGGAGGAACAAGCGCTGCTCTTTTCACTTTCCCTACCCAGATTTTATCCTGTCGGAACAGGTGACCTCCCGGTCCCAAGCTCGCTTCTTTAACCTTTAGGCCACCACTGCCTGTGGTACTTTCACTGTGTTTGTTATTGCTGCTGATGTGAGCTCACGGATAAACCAATTTCCAATGTCTTATGCTTCAGCAATTCAGAGACAATCACAGTTCTCCAATGAGGGGGGCCTCTAACTTTCTCTGTGATCACTCATTCTAAATGTCAATACAGCCAATCTCACAGCACAGCATAATGTCATTAACCTGTATTTGTGTTCATTTGTTCAGACAATGTAGTGATCATGAAATAATGATTTCCTCTGCAGCGCACCAGCTTGATAATAACTGCTGGTTAAGGTAGTTTTTATTTAGATATTTTAAAAGTGGTGGACTGACAGACAAACATGGCCATCCCTAGTAAAAAAACTATAACAAAAAAGCATATCAGAGGCCAGAAGCCCTAGTTGGACACTGCTGAGTCTAGTTATGTATTTGTTATATATGTTCACACTTTAGTTTCCAAGCCAGCCCGGAGAAAGAAGATAATTGACTGATTGATAATTGACGTAATTATTCTTTACATTTTCACACTTGTGGATATTTAAGATAGATGTGTTCACATGTATCTACTGTAAAGGAGAGAAGGAACCTTCCAGCAAAAAGCTATACATGTTGTCATTTAATAACTCTATGATTATAAATATTATAAAGTTTTAACCTTTCAGTGGAAAATGTAAACGTGACCAGTGTGAACCCTTCTGCCTGTAGAGCCAGAAAAACACGACTTGTATCTGTACAATGCAAGAAGTCCTGTCAGTCCTTTAATACCAGGAAGCAGCTCGGCATAATTATTCTGCCCTAACCTTGTTTATTCTCCTTTATGACCGTGGGCAGCCAGGAGATCTCCTTTTATTGAGGTGTCTTTTTGCTGCAATCCAGATTGCTGCAGCAGAGTGTCTGTGTCCTGCTTACACTGGCACCAGCAGCCATAAACAGACGGCAGTTTGACGGGAGCTCAGTCTGATAAAATAACAATGCACGGAAGTGAAATAATAAGTGTGAGAGGTTATGCAGGGTGCCAAGGATGGATGTGCATGAGATCTGGCCAAAACACAATACTTGGAAAGATCTCTGTTGTAATAAGAGCAGGTAGAGGGACAGTACAACTATTTACCATGTGCAAAATACTGTAGGATATCTCATACCCACGGTTTTTTTCAGACCAGTTACATTTCATTCCTCTAAATCTGAACATGTGGTAGTGTATTTTGCAACCCCATGTTCATATGTTATATCACATGTTCAATTAATTTGCAATCATGATTTACATGGGACATTTAGTTCCAATACAGGACATTGTTAAACGTTCTTACAAGGCAGCAAAGGCACAGAGAGGAGGTTGAGGTGAATGGATGGTTGTACAAAGTGCTTGACCAGCACTAGGGGTCTTGCTTCAGGTCCGTTTTGGGTTTTTCAATATTTAACAAACCATGATTGTGGTGAAAGTAAAAAGCTCTGTGAAGTGAAAGCTCTCTAGCAGCCGTAGGATTAGTGACCATAACCCTAACCCTAACTGTAACCCTGTCCATCTGGAACAAAGGAGGAAGGTGTGGTTGGATGGGTCAAGAAAATGTCAGACTTTGATATAGGAGACTACTTTGTTTGTTTGTTTCCCATTTATTTCCGTAAGTCAACATTGGTTTCTTTTTACCATGATCAGAATGACCAGTTAATCAATCAAATCAATTTATCGCCCAGCCCTACAGTATAGTATAGTACAGTAGTACAGTACAGTACCGTAATAATTAAGCTCATCCCATACAGTTGTATACGTAATTCGTATACATTACATTACATCACATACGCTACAGGCTTCAGCTGTTGCATTATAGAAGTTGTGAGGAGAAAAATCTACACACATACATGCAAGGAGCAGTAGGATGTTTTTATGCTCCTGACCAGTGCTAGAGGCTCAAGGGATTCCACACACATCCTCACCTGTGGTAGGTCTCCTTGCTTTTTGACAGCCTCAGTAACAAGCTGCTGGAATCTTTCGACACGGCACTCTTAGACACTTAGACATGCCTGTGTAGTGTGTGTGTGTGTGTGTGTGTGTGTGTGTGTGTGTGTGTGTGTGTGTGTGTGAAAGCAAGAGACGGGAAGAAGAATAGAGCGGCAGAATGGCTCAGGAATATGTCAAACCAAAAGGCTGCAGCCACTTGAGGGTGACTGCACGGAGACCGTTGAAAGTTCACCTTTCTTTTGTTCTCACAGTAAATCTAAACCTGGATGAGGTCCAATGCATTCCTTGTGTGTGCTTTAAAACAAGAGATAAGTTACTGTCATTGAAATGAGGCTGATTCTTGTGGTGGATGTCGGCGCGGAACATGGGAGAAAAAAATGCTTGTGCATTAAATTCGCCACAGTGACAGCTCGTTCCTAACAATTCCCACAACCCAAACTATGAAATACCACACCTTGAGAAACAATGTAGTTTCGTGTGAGGCTAATTCCAGGCCTGGCCCTTTGCCTCGCTCCTCAGGCCTGCACTTCAATACAATCCTACACAGATGCTATACACATGTAAGTGATAGGCTATTGCGATCAATCCTTAAAAGGAAGTGCAACCATCTGTCTATTGAACAGCACTCGAACGAGACAGAGAGGGGAAAAAAACACACACTCACTCCTGTATAAACATGCTTCAGCAGGAGGAGAGGGGTCTTTAAATGCTGGAGGCAGAGATGTGGGGTTGTGCAGGGGGTTCAGGAGAATGAGGTGAAAGGATATTGTCGGGAAAGCTAGGAATGTGCGAGGAGACGTGAGTAGTCACACCTCCTGCTAGGGGAGTGTAAGTTATCGAGCAGTGGGATATTATGTGTTTATGTGAGGGATGAGGAACAAAACAGACTTCTCATCTCAGGACAGAGGGCTGTCAGATGATGGAGACCATGTCTACCACTTTACTGTGTGCTTCTACACCACAAAACATACATGCATGCGCACTCGTCTTTGCAGATACGCTTACATAAGGTTGATATACACAAGCACACACAGACAAATGTGCACCCATACAAACCTTGACTATATCAGACACTCTGTTTCTCTTTCACTAACACACTTGAAAGCATGCAAACACACACATCACCAGTTGCCAAAGCTCAAACACTTGCGGAGTGAGTCAACAAGGTGATTACAGGGAAGTCTTGAAAATAATCCAAGTACCGTATCACCACAAAGAGAGGTGGCACTGACAGAACTGGTTATAATACAGTCCAAACACTTCTCCTGGCGGATGTAGACATGCTTACATAGAATGTTAACGAAGCACTAACTGTATTACAAACATGAAGACTCACAGGGACATGGAAAAACACACACACATATACACACACATTCTCACAACTCATCACCTCTTTCTCATTCACTCAAAAATTGACGACCCAGCAATTCCACCACTTATTGCTCTCTCTGGCTGCTTCTTTTCTCATGTAAGTAAAGTAAGTAACGTTTATTTATATAGCACTTATCACAGACAGTCACAAAGTGCTTGTGCTATGTACAATCTCCACTACGCTCATGTCATAGAATGAAGTGCCAACAGTATCATAATATTGGAGATTTAATTGGAGACAGTTGTATTGTTTGCAGAGCTGGACTGAGTTTACCTGAATTAATTGCATCTCACTTTCTCTTCATCAATATTTTATGCCACTGCCATCACAGCATCTCATACGAACTAGTTGGCCCGCTGGATTACTTTATTTGTGTTTACCTCCCTTGTATTATTCATTTCCTGTTCTCTCACCTTTCAGTATAACTGTGTTATATTTAATTCATCAAGTTAAAAACAAAATTGGATTGGGTGGTAAGTAATAACATTGAATGATAAAAGACTTCATACAGAAGTTGAGGTTGGCTCAGAGATTTTTGTACAAGTTGGATGACTCAACAAAAATGGTGACGAATGTCGAGGAGATAGGACAGAGACAGTCGTTTTAAATGTGTATATGAAATGCAAAGCAATTTTAAGACATGGAGGGAGTTACAGACGTATTCATGTGAATTGGAAATGTTAACAACTGAGCAACAAATTTGCACTTATCCAGAGGCTTTAAGACACCATTTCATGGACATACATGTACAGCAAAAAAGAAAAGTAAGGCTCTGGAGGACAATAACAGGAGGAACTGGAGTTATTGGTAGGTTTTGACTGCAGTCAGAGTCTGAGCTGTCACACAAGCACACACACGGTACAGTAGACACATTGGGTCTTTGGGCAGAATAAATACTTGCTAAAATCTGACAACATTCATAATCTGGCCATCTCTGAGACCCACTTGGATGACTCATTTGATGATTCTGTAGTGGCAATACAGGGACATAACATCTATAGAAGAGACGGGGATACCTATGGGGGAGGAGTTGCAATATATATTCAGAGCCACATTCCTGTTAAGCTCAGAGGACTTAATGTTAAGTGCAGTTGAAATGTTGTGGCTGCCGGTTCACCTGCCTCATTTAAAACCTCTGCTGGTGGGATGTTCTTATAGACCACCAATTTCTAACAGTCAGTATTTAGATAACTTGTGTGAAGTGCTTGAAAGAGTATCTGATGTGAATAATGAGATTTATCTCCTGGGAGACCTTAACATTAATTTATTTTCATCAAGCTGTCCACTAAAATAAGAAACTTCTCACTGTAACCAGTGCCGGCAATCTGGTTCAGGTCATTAATCAACCTACCACGGTATTCAAGAACAGTACAGGAACTATATCATCCACATGCATAGATCACATTTACACTAATGCTGTAGAATTGTGCTCAAAAACTGTATCGGTTCCCACTGGATTTAGCGATCAAAATCTAGTAGCAATATCCAGGAAAGTCAAAGTTCCAAAGGCGGGGCCTAATGTAGTGTTTAAGAGATCATACAAGTGATTCTGCTGTGAGTCATATGTGGATGATGTTAAAAATATTTGTTGGTCTGATGTGAGTAAAATGAAGGACCCAGATGCTGCACTTGATGTATTCATGAAACTGTTGCTTCCAATTATTGATAAGCACGCACCGGTCAAGAAAATGACCGTTAGAACTGTCAGTGCTCTTTGGATTGATGAGGATTTGAAAAAATGCATGGTTGATAGAGATAAAGAAAAACGAGTGGCAAAAAGGTCTGGATGTACATCTAATTGGCAGACATATGGAACTATGTGACTAAAATGAACAAAAAGAAGAAGAAATTGTATTATGAAAATAAAATAAATAATATAAAGTATGATGGAAAAAAATTCTGGAGTACCTTAAATGATATCATGGGCAGAAAGAGTAACTCCATCTTTTATTGAGTCAGATGGGGCTTTCATTACTAAACCCTTAGAAATTACTAATCATTTTAATGAGCATTTTATTGGCAATGTGTGTAAACTAAGGCAGGAAATGCCAACAACAAGTTGTGATCCATCATATTTATGTATAAAAGACCAAATAATGAAAGGTAAGAACTGTACTTTTGAATTGTGTAAAGTGAGTATAGAAAAGGTGAAAAAAGTATTATTGTCTATCAATAATGATAAACCACCTGGTATTGACAGCTTGGATGGAAAGCTACTGAGGATGGTTGCTGAACAAATTGCCACTCCTATTTGCCACATCTTCAATCTAAGCCTTGCAAGTAATGTTTTCCTCAAATTTGGAAAGAAGCTAAAGTTATTCCACTGCCCAAGCAAGCTAGAGCTGCCGTCACCGGCACTAACAGCCGACCAATTAGTCTGTCACCTATTCTCAGCAAACTCTTGGAAAAAAATGTATTTGACCAGATACAGTGCTACTTCTCTGTTAACAATGAGCAAAGATTTGAAAAGCCACATTAACATAATTAAAAAATCAGCCTATTATCACCTTAAAAATATATCAAGGGTTAAAGGGCTTATGTCTCAGCAGGATCTGGAAAAACTTGTCCATGCTTTTATCTTCAGTAGACTTGACTACTGTAACGGTGTCTTTACAGGTCTCCCTAAAAAATCAATCAGACAGCTGCAGCTGATTCAAAACGCTGCTGCTCGAGTCCTCACTAAAACCAAGAAAGTGGATCACATCACTCCAGTACTGAAGTCTCTACACTGGCTTCCAGTGCCTCAAAGAATTGATTTCAAAAGTGGATCACATCACTCCAGTACTGAAGTCTCTACACTGGCTTCCAGTGCCTCAAAGAATTGATTTCAAAATACTTTTACTGGTTTATAAATCACTAAACGGTTTAGGGCCAAAATACATTTCTGATCTGTTACTACATTATGACCCACCCAGACTTCTCAGGTTGTCTGGGACAGGTCTACTTGTTGTCCCCAGAGTCAGAACTAAACAAGGGGAAGCAGCGTTCAGTTTTTATGCTCCATATATCTGGAACAAACTCCCAGAAACCTGTAGGTCCGCTGCAACTCTCAGTTCTTTTAAATCTAAGCTAAAGACCTATCTTTTTGATGTTGCTTTTCTTTAAAAAATCTATTTTATTAACTTTAATTTCTTATACTGCACTGTAACTTTTATTCTTATACTGCACTATCAATTTTATTCTTGTCTTTTAATGTTTTTAATTTGTTTATTATTGTTTTTTAATTGTTTTCTAACTGCTCTTTAATGTTTTATGTAAAGCACTTTGAATTGCCCTGTTGCTGAAATGTGCTATATAAATAAAGCTGCCTTGCCTTGCCTTGCCTTACAAAGTTCCTAGAGCCCGAACACAATCAATGCAACGTACAGTATTGTATCGAGGTATGGTTGCATGGAACTCACTTCCAGCTGAGATCACTAAAGTGCAGAATAAATCAAGCTTTAAAAAACAAGTAAAGCAACATTGTTGGCCCTAAGCCTGTAACCATATTTTGTAATTACTTTTGTACTTCTAATATATAGGAATATTTATATGTATACAAAGATGTTGTAAGATTTAACTTTTCTACAGTATATTCAGTGCTTATGTATTTAGTGTAATATTTATAACAGTATATGAAGAGGAATATGTATAGTTATATTTGCAAGAAAGAATAATGCCAGTTATACTGCTCTTATTTTTATATCATGTGGTTGTTTTGTCTGAAAACATCTTATTGTTTGTTGTAATGTTTTATGTTTTGTGTGGACCCAAGGAAGAGTAGCTGATGTTCTCCATCAGCTAATGGGGATCCTTATAAAATCAAATCAGAGTCCACCAGGGTAAAAATTCGCTTCACGTTGCTGAGCGCATCTTAAGACAGCAAAAAAACAGGGACAAACAAAACAGATGGTGCACTCCTACAGAAACCTTACTTTATTTTATTTATATATCAGGGACAGTACACATTAATTCACATCAATGTCATGAAAATGTGCCAGATTTAGCCAAAATGCTTATTTTCATCTGCAGTCCCTGGGCAGGTTTATGTTACACATTGGAAGAAAAAAAAGCAAGACAAAAACAGTATAAACAATGTTTTAGAGAGGTCTTGGTCAAATATAATATGATGCACATATTGAGCCACCTTCTGAAACATGTCCAATGTGTGCTAGTTGTCAAGTGCCACTGTAAAGTTTATAGCCCACAATTATATTTCATATTGGGTGCTTGCTGGCTAATGAACCTTGAATGCTAATGGCGACAGACGAGTGATGGATCTGCCACACTGACAATTAGCTTTTGCCACCAAGGCTTGTTGTTATTGGTCTGTCAGAAACCTCCAACACAGGAGGGAGACATTCACAGCCAAGGGCTTTAAGTGGCGGGATTACAATGGAGAGGAAGAAGCCAGAGATGAAAACTGACATATTGTAAAAATAAATCTGAATAGTGGAGAAATGTAATCCATTTGACAAGAGCTTCTTGTCTTTTGCCATTTTTAGAAAGAACTACAAAGCACATGAGACACATTCTTTTAGCATAACCACTGAGCTAATAGGACTAATATCTTGCATAATAAAAGTGCCAGTATTTATGGGGGGCCCTGCATCTAGTGAATGATGATCTTTGGCATGTAATAGTTCCCATCCGGCATACTGACAGGAGCATTATGAGGATGGAGAGTAATGAGTTCTTCATAAGCCTCTGATGGTGTATGGAGCCATGCTGAGTGGAAAAAGACTCTCTTTGACTCTTATTGCACTTACAACATGGCTAATATGAGTGGGAGCACTCACTACAAGAGACAACACAGACCAGAACAGGCTCCCATAATATTATGTGGGTGGTTCAGCCATAACAATCATTCTCAGGCTATAAAGGTATCATACAATCAGATTACATTTTGGCTGTAATGACTATGAATATTCACCTGCTCTTGAGTTCCTTCCTCAGGTGTCATTAGTTTAAGTGTTTTAGCTTTCAAACCCATATTTTCTCAGGGCTTAGGGAACACAATACAACTTACAGTATAAAGGGTAACACAAGCACAGCCTGTAATATAACAACTTATTGTTACGGCTATCTGTAATGCCCTGCTATTTGTTAGAAATTATCTACAACTTGATAACTTTCATTTTTCATAATCACATTACACCTGCAGTTCCAGAGTGCTTGGTGCATATATCACAGTGTTTATTGATAGTTCACTGCTGGACCCTCATCATCACATGTGCTAAAAGCAGCAACACATCAGTAACCACGCTGATGTTTATGGTGAAGGTTTTAAATTTCCATTAAATTAGTTTAATAAAAAATCTCATTTCCCTGCCTGTTCAAAGCACTTGCCAGAAAATAATAATCTATCCCTTCTTGCCTCATGCAATACCAAGAATGAGGTTTTCTGCTTTGAACTACCTCTCTCTTAATCAACTGAACCATATTTCTCACCCTAGAGCCCCTTGTGTGTCGCTCTTTTCAGATTTCAACACCAAACAAGGAGGCTCTGAGGCCCTTAAACTTATTTAAACAGTGCTGAGAGTGAGTATATTACTCAATGCTGAGGTTAGTGGATGAAGATAAACATCATAACCACTAAAGTGTCTCAGCCATTCCTGAGGAGTATGATCCAGAGGCTGCAGGCATTTCGTAGCCTTAACACTTCAATATATAATATATAATCAGAACAATCATCAGAAAAAAGCCCCTATTGGAATACAATTCCTCTCTTTATCTCATCCCATATAGAATTTTCTTTCTGTGGGCTCGTGGATTTATCTTCTGCAATGGATTCCTACGTTTTAGGAGGGAGAGAAATAGACAGACAGGAGGGCATGGAGAGCAGCAGTTAGACAGAGAAAAATCAGAAGGAACATCCCCCAGTGGCCTGGATTTGACTGATATTATTTTATTGTAAATTATCCCTCTTTCTACTTTTTACCCAGGTGACCTTAACCTACACTATGTGGGAATTTAAGTTGCACTGGGTTGTTATCCGTGAACAAGGTATGAAGCGGCTATAAATACAGTAGCACCTACTGTAAATCCATAGACTCTGTCAGACATTTATTTCCTACATGTGGAAATATGGAGTACCATGGACTAACTAATGTACATGTTTTTTTAATGGTTGATTGTCACTCCTGCAACATATTAGCATCAAATAGAAAATGACCCAATGAAAGGATTATCTTATTTAAAAATGCAGGTCATTGAGCTCTGTAAATATTGAACAAAGGCCTACGTTAAAGATCAACTGGATGACGCACAGCTGTACGCACTGTCATTAATCTGATCAAAAGGTCGGACTCAAATCAGAATATTTTGAATTATTTATGAGAAAGTGATATCAGAACATTGTTTTGGCATTTCAAAACATCCACACACTCATACAAATCGCCAGGTAACAACATCTACAACAATTATCAATAATTCTGCAAAGGTAAACACAATATTCCTAATAAATGTCTAATTTGTGCAGACAAAAGATCACTCTTCTCCAAGTCTTCTGGTGTCATTATTAGTTATTTATTAAACAAAATGTTTTTTCTATTACCTAGAGAACGTGAAACATGTGAACTGGAGGGATGAATGAGGAGCTGACAGCTTGAGCGGACAATCGCTTTGTTTGAATCACTGAACGTGATTGATGTTTGTAGGATCAGCTGATGATCAGCTGCCAGTGGCACATGACTTACAGTGCACCGCCTGCCTGAACTAACACAATGCTTCATTAACTTCTTGAACATTGAAGTGCTGTACTCCTCTCATGTGCAAACACAAATACCAAATAAGCCCTGATGTTCTGTGGGATCTGTTTCACACAAAACACTGTCAGAGGAGAAATTTTGGAGAATTGGTCATCTGGACAGAGCAAAGAAATCAGATCAGGAGAGGTAAAAAGTGTTTCTGCGGAAGACGAGGTGCAATTCACACAAGCTCCTGTGGAAACTGGAGTTTCCAAAACAACTCAATAAGCAACAGATTACGTGTTTCATTGTATTGTTGGGTACCTGAATCACTATACGCCAAGATCAATAAAAGTTTTAGTTGTTAGCAAAACCAGTACTCTTCACTGCTGCGTTTTCAGGGCACGCAATAAGTTTGAACCAGGAATTTCAGGGGAAATCCACATCCGGGATCTGTCATATTAATGGATGCATATTTTCCCGCTCACTTGTTTGTCTATGTGATACACAATACGACTCTGCCTTTGTGCCTTATGTATCGAAGGGCAACCCTCTCTGCAAACATGACTAAAATCAAACATGCAATACAATGAGAATCAGTTTCCCAATCACATGGATATATTGCATAATAAACTGTCCTTTTTCTCTTCAACTAATACATCTCCAACTATCTTCTCCTGATCTGGAAAAAAAAGGAATCCATGCCTTTCTTTCATCACGCTTGAATTACTGCAGCTCAATATCCTTCTGTCTGAGCACGAGCTCCAGAGGCAGGACTGCACAGAATAACACTATCTTATTAGCTTCCCCTTCATTTAACAACTGATTTTAAGATCTTACAGTTAGTTTTGTAAACCTCAATGATGTCTAGCCTTAAGTGAAATCATTGATCTTATGACGTCCTGCATGATTAAACAGCAAATGTGTTTCTAGATCCATTCTTTAACCTAAAGGTAACATTTTTTACACTTTCACTGTCAGAGCCATTTTGCTGCCGGAAAAGAAACTGAAGGGCTAGGTCATCTTTTAAATCTCTGCTTTTAAAAAATGTCCTTTATAGTGTAAGATTGTTTCAGCTAGACATATCATTTATTCTGTGTTGTATTGTCACTGCTTTTTATCTCCTATAACACCTTTTTGGAAAGTTTCTCTTCGGTGGTAAACAAAACATTTTGGTTGCATGAATGACAAGTAAGCTGTTTGGATGTGTTAGATTTGTTAGTTTGTTGAGAAGGATTCATAGTATGTTGGCATGACTTTCTACTAATGTGAGTCTATGCTTCTACTGTTACCAGGAAATCAAACTTTGAATTTAAACCAAACCCCAATTCTTCTTTGTTGGCATTAAGCATATAGCGGATAGATATACAGTAAGATAGCCACAGAGTGAGTTATGCTGATATTATGCCTCAATTTCAGTGAAATTAATGATTTCCCAGTGGCCTGGTGTTAAATTTAGAGCCTGATAATGTACAATTACCCAAAATACCATATTAGGCTCCCAATGTCTGTCAGCTCTGTGGACATTTAATGAATACGTTTTAAGAGTCTCTCCCTCTGGAGGTGGACAGAAGGAGGATATTTTGTAAATGCAGTCTACATGTTGGCGTTGCTGACATACTGTACCACAAATCCAAATTCAAAGCTTGCATAGATTTGCCACCTATATGTACACAAAATGTTAGGATCCTGAAAGTTTTTCAGACAGTGGCTGCTTGCCAAACAGCCCAAACCTATCATTATTTCATGTGTGTGTATATTTATGCTGCAGAAAGCTGGATATTTGTTCCCACAAAGATGAAGATACTAAAAATAAATTACACTGCTGATGTGCAAAAACTAACTTTAACCTGCGTGTATGAGATCATACATCAAACTTTATACCAGCAGTTACAAAACATAGGCAGACATTTCATCATGGGTGAGTCTTGTTTTTTATTAACAGAGTGATCATCCATTGCTATTGAGGGTGCAGTTTTGGGCTTTTACATTTCGATTCATGGGTGGAGATGTGTCCACAGAGACCCGAGCATTTCTGCAGAATTTCAAAATGCAAGAGGCTACATTGCAGTCCTTTTAGGTCGGTAAGAGGGAGTATTTGTACTACAACATTTGCATTCTGCAGCCTTGGGATTTTAAATATCTCATATTATTTTCTCTCTATCATTTACTTGATTCAGTTGTCTGACATTAATGCAGTTGAGCAGGTTGTGTTGACTGTGTGGAATAAAGAGGGGAACGTTGACAGGTTTCTATTGTGGACACCAAGAGAAACGTAGGTTGGTGTGAAATAACAATAATGCTGTTATTTACACTTTCGCACTTCTTTCTTTCTCTTTAACATGCATATAATTATATTAGACTAAATATAAGTGCCTTGTTCTTTCTACTTGTCAGTTTTTGCGTGTAACATCTGAAATATGTAATTATCATGACAGTAGGCTGGAAAAATGAGCTGACCTTACTTTATGTAAGGCTTTATGCAAACGGTGCTAAGCACGCTGACAGAGCAACACAAGCCAACTTAGTGCAAACTGGTTGAGAAACAGTCACAAAAGCTTTTCCTGACTGAAGTCCCTATAAGTATTTCCCTGCAGTTTTAAAATAAAAACACGAATGCTTAGAAGCTGCCTTCAGAGAGACAAGCACTTACTACAGTATAAGAAACCCAGAGATAATTAACCACTTTGATACTCTGCAGGTGGTGTTTCTCTATTTCATGTGGGAAGCCGTCACCTCCGCACACAGCCTCCACTGATTGTCAAGGACGCCTCTTACAGATTATTACAGTTAACTGTTTACTTTCCATTTGTAAAAAAAATTGGGTGATAATTGATTTTGATGTTACTGACTGCAGTCAACAGAATAACAAGAGCTGCCATGTTAATGCTCATATCATTTTTATATGATTCCTCTTGCTAACTGCAGTCGGAAGAATAACAAAAACTGTCAGGTTTATGCTTGAATCATCATATACAGTATAAAATATGAATCATGAATCAGTATATATACAATATTTATAACATAGTGTAAAAAGTTAGGTTTTAATGTGACAAACTTTGAAGATCTGTCAGATTTTGACATAAATTGCTACAATAAAGTCATAAGGCGCACTGTAGCGCATATTTTCCTGGATTAGTTCCAGAATAATTTGCAATGAAAGAACAAAAGAATCTTTGGCCCCCGGAGGATGAAGATTCGTCCATCAAACAGAAGTTATATTAGCCCGTGGGCAACACACAGCTGATGTGAAGTTTCCACTAAAATATGAACACACTCAGGGAGGTTTGGATCCCAGTAGACTCACAGGATGCAATGTTTTTAGAGTTCAACTAACACGACCACTGTAGCCTTTAGGTGGTCTCGTGCAATGTAGGCCCCACAGGCTAAAACTAGTTAAATTCATAAGTGAACTCTCATTTATCTTTTGTTCTAATGCCATGCATGACTAAACTCGATGCCCACTAACTTCAATTAAAATGAGCTGCTTATGTTGTGTTAATGTGTGATGATTCTATTTCCCTGCCAATGGAATTTGATGGGGTGTTTTCATCTGGTTGGATGTTTTCTTTCTACTAATTGGAGCAAATTAGGAAATATTTTCAAGCAAACTATCTATTGAATTTTCCTACATCATGTTTTGAATTTTATTTTCTCGTCCAGTAGACACAACTTCTTTCATTGCTCATGGCACTGACTTGTGTGTGTACTGTTTGGCATGTTTGCAGAGATGAAATTTAAAAATGAAAACACTAAATAAAAAGATATATTACAAAATGCCATCTAAATCACTAAACATAAGGCATTTCAGCTGCCTAATAACCCAACATTCTCCTTATATATAATATATTCAACATAACTAGTTGCGCTAATGATTCCATTACTTAATCAAATTAAATCATTAAATATTATGTACACATACTCTATTAAAATACCACACTCTATTAATATTCATTATATTTAATTTATAATTGCTTAGCTTTATGGGTTTATATAAAAATCAACCAAATCAGTATGCAAATTTAAGCAGCAATGTCTCCCAAATGTAATGAGAAGAGCTATTTCATCAGAGGACTCAACATGGATGGTTTAAAAAGCCTCTGTCAGAAGGGACTTTACATTCTCCTAAAACAATAGTCCTCCTGAAAGAAAGAGGCCTCATGACCACTTCACAGGGAGTGTTTGGACCTGTTCACACCTGGTATTCACATGCATCTTGGCTGATCCGATCACACGTGTACAGCTCTAAATACATCAGTCACACCTGGCATTTGAATACATCTTGAGTGACCACTTGTGATCAGATCTTACTTTCCTGCTCTTTATGCAAATCAGTGGTGTGACCCCCCGCCAAACTCACACACACCCGTCCTGGAGCGACACCCCATAAGCACCAACTCACTCACCAACACGTACAGTACATGCATTCACACATAATTCAGGGCATTCCAAAAGACTGGGTATGTGTTATCAAGATTAAACTTCCAGAAACAATTTATTGTAAGCAACACAAGATTTTAACAGCCAAGGACATTTACAGCCGGGGAGGTTTAAACACTTTGGACTCAAACTGATTTGCTACTGTTTTCACAGTCCTGTACCAGTTCATACGGTTTTATGTTCACATTATCTAGACATGCTGCATATTATTTAGTTTTCAAGAAAATCTGCACTAGTATCATAAGTTAATATGGTATTGAGTTATTATTGAGTTATTTCTAAAATATTTCTTCTGTCGTGCATGTAAACAATATGATCATGCTGGGATCCCTGAGATAGATGTTCATGTGATGATAGTCATGTTTGCAGTGTCTTATGACATTGATATTGTAAATCATATAAAGGTATATAAAGACAGACACATTGAATTATTCCTACAATATTGCTTTATATAGAAATAAATAAATACAAAGGTGTGCAAAAATTGCTACAAATTGTTCATTGTCAGGTCTAGGTCACAGTGAAAGCCCCTCCTATGGGAAGCCACCTGGTACCACGTTTCATAAGGTGACTTTGTTTTGCCTCCTGGGCTGAGGTTAATAATAACCAGCTTTACTTTACCCAGCAGTTGAAAAGCAATGTCTGTTGTATTTTTCTTCACATGATCCTATCTCTTCTGTTGGGATTGGTTTCAAAGCCAAAATAAGAAATACAATAAAATACCAATAAGCACACAAAATATAACTAGACATTTACTTTTTAGATGTGAAATGCTATTTTGTATTAAACATAAGAAAATATACTAGCAATTGTAAGGTACTATGCCATTAGAAAAATATTTCAATTACTAAGCCAACATTAACCTTCAGCATGGCCAGAAGTATCTGCCCACATGCACTTATAACTTTAAAACAAAATGACACGCATAAAACAATCCACCCAATTTTCTTATTAGATTATGTTATTATTATATATATTTTTTTACGTGTTCTCTTAGCTCGTCTCCTGATTGCATTTTTTTGAAAATCTGGTAAAGCAAGTTGCCTCTCAAATAATAATATGCCCCTCTAATCACATATAGCAACATCGCTGTTCACTAAAAATGTCTTTCAAACAAGCATTGTAAACTGCTATTGAAACCTTTTGCAGCTTTTCTTTTCCTGTCCATTTTCTCTCTTCCTGTCTCTCTATGCTCCTCTGACTCTGATGTCTCTCTGTGTTGAGGGATTTGAGTAGTGATACCGCTGCTCTTATAGGAGAGTTAGACGGAGGAGGGACAAGGTTGGATGATATTTCATTGATCAGATGCAACTGACTATAATCAGTTGCTTTAACCGGGTCTGTGCTTCAGCTGTAGGCAGCATCAGCATCATTTCATACTGCGTATCACATTACCAATTACATTTTTAAATCACCTCGCCTCCTCGTTATCACAGGCCGTCTGCACAGTGTTTGTTTTGAGTCACACGTTGGGACAGAGTCAGCAGAGAGTGATCTTAAATGTTGTTTGTGCACACAGTAAACATTACTCAACATTATTATATTACTGTACCAGAATGTATTGTTTTTCTGGGATGTTACTGAGTATTTATGTGGTGTTTAATACAGTCTGAAGGACTATACTCCCACCATCAGTCTTACTGGTTGTTTGGTTAGTATAAATAATAATTCCTGTCTTGAGGATGAATGATGGCACTTTATGTTTGTATACATAAAGCACACAGATGGGCACTGCTCATCATAGTCTCAATACAGCTTAGTACAGCAAGGCCAATTCTTTCAAAATTCAAAAGTTTAGGTTTAAGTCTTATTTTAGTGTATTTCTTGGCCCTAAACTTTCACCAGAAGTTTTGGTGTTTACCCTATACATTTTTTATTTCTAGTGTATGTGCTACTTTAGTATGCATTGCATTGTTGTTAAGATAACTGACATTGGAAGCTATTTTAGGTATAAAAAGTACTATCTGCAAAACCCACACCCAAAGACGTCTGTGTAGCAGTGATAAAATCGTGTGAAGGGAAATTAATTAACTTCCACTGACCCAGCCAGAAAATTAAATGAAAAAAAAGCAAAGTAAGAGAAATGCTCAGTGGACCGCAGCTCCAATGTTTGTTCAGCGTTAAAAAAATCATCATCACTTTATCCGGCCAATCAATCCATGACATGTGTCACATGTTGCTCACTCAATTATTCTAAAGACTCAATACAGCATAGTATATCATAACCACATGCCATGCTTACTGCAATAAACCCTTTCGGTGTTGGTCCTCATGTATTAAGCAGCATAATCTAAAAGAACCTGCAGTAAATGTGGTATGTTGTAGTAAATTGTTTGTTGAAAAAGCTGAATGCCACATGCCAAGATTTGTCAAAACCAGTCTTTGTTTCTTTGCTTCTCTCCTTCCTGCATTTGTCACACTCCAACACACACAGACACAGCGTCCCAGCTTGCCACAAAACTTTGTCGCATAATACAGTACATCAGACGTTGAATGCCAAAATAAAAAGTCAGATGTAGTTTGTCAGCCAGTGTTAATCAAGTTAATTAACTGATAAGTATTGCTCCAAAATCTGCTATTCTGACTCGTGGAAAGAACACCAAGTACTATTCAGAAATCAGTTTTTTTGATATTTCGTTTGCTTATCAAAAACAATTTACATGTGACTACATAACCTGTTAAAGGGTTTGTAAATAAGACTTTTACAAATGCTGCACAAAGGTGTTAAATGCTGACATCCAGATTTTTTAGCAGATGTATTGTTTACTATGTTCACTGTCCTGGTTTACCGTTATAGCATTTTAACATTTGCTAATAAGCACTAAACACAAAGTAGATCAGAGGCTGATGGGAATGCCATTCGTTTTGTAGGTATTTGGTCATAAACCAAAGTACTGGGCAAAAATGTTGAGAAGTTATTTTCAAGACAATACACTCAAAATCACAAATGTCAACCAAATGGAAGCACTACAGGAAATTTCCGGGGATCACCAAAATCAATTGGCTCCATGAATGTCTGTACCAAATATTATGGCAACCAATAAAATAGTAGTTGAAATATTTCAGCCAGGACCAATGCAGTAGACCGACTGACCAACCAAACATCAACATCAACACTAAACCATCACCACATTTCTTTGGGGGGAAGAATAATTCATATTTCCTGCTAAATGTGTCTTCTACTGTATCAATAATTCAACACGTCCTTTTACCTAAACGACAGAATAGGTCATGTATGACCGTATATGTTCGTTCTATTTATTAACGCTGTGAAACGGCCAAACGGTGGCTTCATAGTTTCAAACACATAGTTAACGTTGTGAAATGGAACTAGTTAAGTTTAGGCAACAAAAAATATTAGTTAGGGTTAGTAAAACATCAGGGATTAGCTTAAAATGATTCACATAAAACTCTAAAATGAGGCCGTTACTACATCACGGACGTAACACGTAAAGGAGTTAGGTCCTTAAAAGTCGGTTAATTTTAAAAAGTGAACGCTGACTTTTGATTTCATAACTCCGCCTCACGCGGAGTTTGGCGCTTTAATATTTTGTCACCTTACTTCACGTTTGATCCTGCTATAATAACTACAGCCACTAGAGGTCACTGCTTAAAAAAAAAACGTAAAACATGGCTCGTTATGAGCTGCTTGCAAATTCTACCTATATTGTTGTTTTCTGGGTGAGGACAGTCTGCAATAATTGCACGTTTTTGGAAGAGAAACAGTTTGAGCTGTGTGAGTCAGTGCTGCCGTTGAGGACACTGTGGTCCTCTGTATTTTTCCGGGAATTTCGGCAAATTTAGGTGCAGGTTACACAGAGAGGACACAGTGAAAACAAATTCATTAACAAATTCAAGTGACACGTTACAGATTTACCGTATGATTGCAAAAGGTTTGTCATCAAATGTTTGCATATATCATTAACCTTCACTGGTGGTGAAGGGTCCATCAAAACTCACTATGACATCACAATCATCTCTATATTGACTTTTTCTCCCCTCTAAAAGCACAATGTGATGGCTGGGTGCCTCCAGTGGCAAGTTCCATTGTTTGTTTTCTTTTTGCAGAATAAAAAACATTTGATTCCGTCTCCACCTGTAACTGTACTCTTATTTCTCCTGTTAGTGTAGTTGTTTTTGCTGAGCGGCTCTCTAAATTGAGGTGGATGCATGTTGGCATTTTACTGAATGAAAGCAGCAAGGCCGGTCTTTTTCAATATTCATTCGCAAATAAATACTAATTCTAATACTGAATGTGGGAATGTAAGTGTAGAAGTTGAATTAAAAGGATACTTTGGTAAAACTAATTTGATGATGCTTTCAAGATGATGCAATTTGGGTGCAATTCATAATATGGTTTTAGTATACTATAAGGGGGTAACTGGAGAGTAAGATTTAGACAGAGAGGAAATTATCCAAATTGTCTTTGGCTGACATAAAAAAAACAGATCTCAGTTAAGTACTGTAGCCCTTATTAAATAACTGCCTTGATTTGTGCAGACTATCAAGAAGGGAAAATACTGCTTGGTCTCCCTTTTTCTTCCTACAGTTAGGAGTTGGGGTGTTTTTCTTTTTAACCAAACGACAGCATCAGCACAGTAATTTCCAGTGGGCTAATAAATCACCTCTACCCTGGAGACAGACCAACATGGCATGTGTGACGGATAGCCAAGCTGTTAAAATGTGAAAACGCACAGTTTGGAAGAAGACAATACAGCGACAGAGTCTATGCCAAGAGGCACTTTGCCAATATGAAACTACCCATTATCATGAATAATAATCTTTTGGGGAAAAAGGTGATTTAAAACTGTGTTGCTCAGGGTGATGACGATGATAGTACCATTAGTGGAAAAATCATTCAAAATATGTCGTTGGTGACATAAACACATATTTGACTCAATGCCAAGAGAAAAGACAAATGAAAAAGAACTAAAAAGGGGAGAAAGTGCAAACAGGTTGCAGCAGCTGAAGACAGAAATATTACAAAAGAGAATTTCAGGGAAAACAGAAGTAGGTAACGAGGCATGGCATTAGGGTGTGAGAGGCGAGAAAAGGTCGGTCAAGTTAAGAGGAAAAAAACAAAAGCACGTAAAAACATGGTTTGACCTATAATGGACTGAGGTGATTATGTGGTTGTAACATCTGACTGGGCTGGTGGAGTTGGTGGAGGCTGCAGTGCAGGATGGGGGTGTTCGGGTGGAAAAGGTAACAGGGAATGTATCTTCTCTTCTTGGGTAAATTGTCTGTGACTGCTTTGCGTGTCCATCATTTTTCTCTAAGGTACAATTACAGTTTGTTCCACCTGGCTACACTGCTCTGTCCTCCTCGGTGCACAATGATTGTAATTGTACGGTTGCATTGAGATACAGAGAGTTAAAGTGGGAATAATTGCTGTTGGAATGTGGCAACATTTAGATGTTCTATTTTGTATAGGCTTCGCCCTCTAAGGCTACGCTATTGAGTTTATCCCTTCGCGCATGCGCAGTCGTGAAGACTACTACGTCCGCAGATACTGTATATGTACAGAGCGGACCCGTTGTTCATCTCCCAACATCAGCTTTTTCTTCAGCTAATGTAATAGGAGCATGTGGCCCGAATCTTAGAGGGCTACGCCTATACTCATAGAATCTGGAGTTACAATAACGTAACTATCGTTCTATTTCGTAAAGGCTTCGCCCTCTAAGGCTACGCTATTGGGTTAGGGCGAAGCTGATGTAGTCAATGCCACCTGCAACATAGACTTTTTTTTTTTTTCCCTCTCTCTCTCTCATGCACTGGCAGAAGATTGCATCAGACGCGTTATTCTGGTAAAAGAGCCTGCCATGGTAAAGACTTGACCTAGCTGGCTGCAAAGCCCAAGCCATGAGTGTAGGCGTGCATGATAGTGAGAGTTGTAAATGATTGACAATTATGGGACATCCATGTTCCTCTCAGCCACCCAGTGTAGGGGGGGTGAGGGTCTCAGACGAGTGACCTACACATGCAGTGGTACATATCATGATTGTAGGCGTGCATGGTTAGTGAGAGATAGTGACAACATATATATGAGGCACCGCTCTCCTCCCAGCACCCACAGCAAAAAGGGGGGGGGAAGCAGGCAGGCAGAGCACACATACAACGGAGTATTATTCAACGTATTATTATACTCATGGAATCTGGAGTTACAATAACGTAACTATCGTTATTTTTCTCTTCACATCCAACAAAATATGGGAGTTGTAGCAGCAGCTTTTCTTTTCAATTATTGCAATATCTCCAAGAAGCATGTTTTTTTATTAAATTTGGTGGCATGAATGGCTCTAGTAAGACAGATGCATTTTAAAGAGTTTGCAGAGTTATCTGCTCTGCTATAAGTTGCAAACATTAGCATGTCTGGCTAGAAATCTAGCAATACTTCCAAGGCCAAGAAGCATGTCAATATCAAACGACATTTTGTGGGTTTAAAAGTTACGTTTGAAAAAAAGCCCTGTCCATATTTCCCCCACTGTAGGCTAGAGATAGCAGCAAGTTGTAAATCAGCCATCATTATCATTGTAAAATGCATGGTGCTGTGGGAGAATAGAAAGCTTGACAGGTGTAGCAGCGGGGCTTAACGGAATGCTCTATACTTCTTGTAGCTACTGCTTTATCTTTATTTGAATCATTATCACAGTTTGTGTGCAGCAGAGGCAGCTGAATGCAGACCCTTTTTAAAACATCAGCAGCTTCCTTTAAAAAATGTCTCAAGATCTAACAGAACTGCTCCTAAAAATGCGTCACAATGAAGAGTCCCTGCCTTCACTATTTAATGAGAGGGATGCTCTTTTCTGCTTCGACCAAAATAATGATAGAGACAGAACCTGAATTATAGAACTGTGAGACTCATTTCATCAAGAAACAGATTACTGCCTTCAGCTCTTATCATTACCCCCTGAAACTCATTTTTAAGCTGCCATTCAGAGTAATTCAGAAATAATTCATCATTTAGAAAAGAAATAAAGTTCTCTGGAGGAAATTAAGATTGGTATGTGGAGGTGATGTCTTTGAAGTGACGGGACAAACAAAAACAACAATTCACCAGTGCTGTCTACAGGTGTTTACTGCTCAGTATGGTAGCATATTCAGATAGGTTGAACCAAGCAAATAAAGAGAACCACAGAGTCATTCAGACAGCAAGTGAGAAATGCTGGCACACATACAAACACTGTGGAAAAGAATTAGTCCTTACAATAGTTTATTATTTTCAGATTTTAAGCCTAATTGTGCAACGTGGGAATGATACTCTGAATTACCTCATCTTTTGTGGGCTCATTAGGAAGAAAATGTATTCATTTTAGTCATCTATGACACCCCACAAACCTCAATTGAATAACAAGTGGTCCACATCAAAATGCACGGTGAGCGTTTGCTTGACAGTCTTTGGCAAATAACCCCTCAAAATAATAATCAATTTATTACAAATCCTGACAAATATAACTGAGTGTACAGATTAAAACTGTGACAGCTGAAATTAAGGATTAGCACTAATTTAACAAGACAAGTACAACGTGTAAACGGTATACTTAATAAACTGTCTAAATCAATTTGTCAATTATAATTTGTGCATAACATTCAAACATGGAGCAAACTACATTTTGTAGTGCTCTGAACATACAATCCAACAGGCAGAGGATATAAATGAAGAATGACAAGCATAAGACCTTCCAACTGTAGCTACTATAGCTTTCTATCAGAGGAGGCACATGCCAATAAATGTAACAGCATCCATTTTGTTACACAGGCGGAAGTTCAATGAGGAGTACGGATTACTTACAGCTCAGTTACATCCGTGTACCTACAGACACCTTAGTAACAGAAAACTTTTTAGCTGGAGAGTTGGAAAAACAGGTTTTCTTACAGAGAGTGACAGCTCAGTACTGAACATCACGACACTGTGCCACGTTTCAGCAATCCCAGTCACTCAGGGAAAACAAGGGAGGACTTCCCCAAAAGTGAACCAGTTCTCACAACATAGTGTCACTTCAAATTGAGATTGAGAATGTTCCAGTGCACTAGATTGAAAGCTACTTTTATAAAAGTGGAAATCTATTAAGGAAGCTTCCTCTGAGGACACTGCAAGCTGCAGAGAACCAGGAGACTACGTGCACTGTATTGAAATGCCACTTAATACCTCTATACAGTTTATACTATGTCTTGTCTTTTTTTTCTATGTTGGCAACCACAGTCACAGCCCGTCAGTTTCTCAGCTGGTGGTTGCTGTGTAGCAATTTTTGGCTGATTAATTATGAAATCAGTGTTTGCTGAACATACATTTAAGGTGTTGAGGACAGGCTGAGATAAGGTTTCCTGAGAGGGATGAAATAGCGTTTTAACTGTGGGAGATGAGACAACAGAATCAAGTAAGCATTTTATAACCCGAGTGCCTCGCCTAATGAAATACTGCCATCTGAGACATTTATTGCTGTGAACCTTAAATTATCCATGGAGCCATTTGGAAGTCAGCTTTCTGGCCTGTGTGAGTAAGGACATATTTTATGGCCTTCTCCTCCACTTACCCACTTGGGAATTGAATTTGGTGATATTACACAGCACATGAGACCTGTATTAAGTTTGCAAACAAACGAATGGCATGCTATTTTTGGCTTCCAGGTCAGGTGTCGGTTATTCTGCTAACGCAGTCTCGTGATTGTGTTAGTACACAGAATGACTTTACTGTGTGACTACAGAGCCACTTACTGATGGTATCAAAGCTCAGTTTGTTATGAAACATGTCTTGGCTTAGTTATGTCTGAGTTATGCCAAGTATTGGCCACCCAAACAGAGGACAAAAGTGGGACTTATGTCAGAATATTATGAGATTGAAAAAAAACAAAAACAATAACAAGCCAATGTATCTTTAATCAGTGTGGAAAATAAACATTTTAGATGATGTAGTTTGCAAGAATACTCATATACACTGCTGTATACAATGTTTAAATCATCAGAGATAACCCACAGCATACATAAAATGCTAATAGGTCATGTTTGTGGTCCTTTATATTTCATTTCAATTCTGGCACCTTTATGTAGAATGCCACACGATCTTGGGTCACACATTATGTTACTGGCAAAACAGACCAGCCAATCATGTCAAACTGCAGTAATTTCCAGCTGCAACTTTCGTGACCATTCAATCCTCTGTCCGGTCAAGTCCAATTAATTCCAGTGGATGTGCAGTCGCTTAATTTGATCCCATTTTCTGTGTCATTTTTCCTCTTACCCACCATGTGACAGAGCTTATGGCACAGAAAGACTATAACTATGACTCAATTAGTCTGACTGTGTTAAGTACTGTAGATATCAAATATAGAGTAAAGGATTTATCTAACAAGTTTCAACATTTTGTTGGGTTTAATACATTAGAATGGACGCCACGAGATAATGCTTCACAGGGACACTCTCATCTGAAGGCAAGTGGTACGGCTAGGAAGTCAGCTAGAAGATCTTCACAGTTACTGCTTGGAGAAGTCTTCAGTTTTCTGTTGATCCTGTTTTCCATATCCCGTTTTGTCTTTGCCTTTTTCCCCTTCCTTCCAGAAACTAGTCAAATACCAAAGCTTTTAACCACTATTGCTGCTCTCATCTACAGACTCCCATGACAGTTTTGGTATAGTCCGTCATACTCAACCACATACCGACAGTATGATGAGATAAGAGCATTTGATTTCAGACAAAAAACACAGATGGGTTGGGGGTGTGGGAGAATACACAAAATATCAGTGACAATCATCTCTGCAACTTCATGCCGTGGGTTTGATTAGAGTAGCTGGGTACAAATCTGCATTACGCCCCAACATAACAGGCCATGCGTTAAATACTTAGAAATGTTTGTCATTCTAGTTCCTCTCAGCTGCAAATTCATTAGCATTGGGGCCCTGAGGCATTGACTTTTGCATTATGTTGTCCTAGTGAAGCCATTAACACGGTGTCACTGAGGCATTTCTTTGTCCCTGGCTACACTCAAGGTGGCTAACAGAATTCGCATCAGATCAAAGCTCCTCGTCTCTGCTTTTGTCTCCATCAGGTGCAGCAGCAGAATGAGCTAGACATTATTCATTGCTGCTGGTCTCGTTGAAAAAGTGATTTTCAATCTTATTAGGTCCACTTGTGTGGTAAGACACATTGCAGTGGAAGCGAGGTGAATGCATAAACCAATACAACCCACAAACTGGACAAGACAGGAAATCAAGACAGAAGTCCATTAACCAGTTAGTCATACCGTTGGTTGTTTTATTGCTAGTAAGTTGGATTGATTGCATAGTGCAAGTGAATGTGTTTTGCTGTTTTGGGCTTTATAAAGGTGAACAGGAAAATCCTTGCTCCTGAGCTATAACCAATTTATTTTTACAAGATCAAAAAGGACAGACATTTCACTTTCATTTATACCTTAAAAAAGGAGCAACACACTTCTTATCATTACAGACAAAATGTGCAACAAGGTCAGCAAATTATGCTTAAGGAAATTAAGGCAATCTCTAACCTTCTGTTCACACAGAGCACATCGTGATCAACGAGGCATTCATTTCCTAAAGAGCTGAGAAACTAGGGAAACTCAGCAGACCAGCAGCTGCCCTGCAAGTTTGTCAGCTGTGAAATGTGAGTCATCTCAACTGCAATCAGACGTTCCTCCTTCCACGGGGTAATATCGGCATTCAAGGCTTCTAAATTATCCAAAACTTCTATTAGAAAGATTTCAGGACTACGTATTTTAAAGAAATAATGCAATTCTGGTCTATTATATGTAATGATTCTTATTATTTGTAGCTAGCCATAGTTTTATCTAATAATAAGTACAGTATTAAGAATTATTAGTAACAGTAAGTATTATCAGCGAGATGTATTTTTAAGAAGTACGTATCAAAATTGAAAGCACTAATTATACAGCAGAATGCCTGCCATCAGTGCTATATTATCACATCTAAGGGGATGAATAAAGTATCTATCATCATCATTATATGCCTCGTACTGCAGGACTCTGTCCCTCATTGGATGCTGACCAATAACATGGGCCCTTACCCTGTAATGCAAATGGAATGTATCCCGACAGAGAGAGAGCTTGTAGAGGATAATGACAATTTTTTTCTTAACCCACTCACATTCCTCAAACGAACAGTGGAGACATACAGTATCATGAAGTGTCAAGGACTGATTTCCTGCTGAAATCCACTGGGATAACAAATGATCCACACAACTATTTAAATCTTGGTTTTCAAATCAAATAATACGAGCAGCCTACTGCATGAGCTGAATTCCACTGGAGAATAAATACATTTTTACCAATCCCAACAGTGCTTTGAACTGATCATGAATATTCAGACATCAGCCGGCTTGAACTGACCTTAGTCTCACTGGGTGAAGTGAAATGTTGAAAAGCAGACATGTTTGACTGGGCATAAAAATCCACTTTAACACAACGTTAGCTTTTGCAAATAAACCAGGCAGCACTCGCCTGGAAATCACATGTTGAGTGGACACTTGATGTAGGGTCTGTAAAGGTTAATATTTTGGGAAAGCTCTGCTGGTTATGTCCCCAGAGAAACATTTAAATTAATTGCATTAAGCTAAAGAAATATGTGATTCAAATAAGAAGCCTCAGGACAGAACAATCCCCTAGAGGGTTTTTTTCTGACAAAAGATATTCAGTTTACTGTCACCTAAGACAAAGAAAAGCAGCAAATTATTATAGAGAAGCTTGCTTTTTGATTGAGAAGTGAATTGAATTATTTACCTTCATTTTCTGTTAATTGAGTAATTAATTCATCGTTTAAGCTCTACTGTTGAGAAATGCTCGGTGAATACAATTATATAATGGATGAATAATGGTAAATACCTGACAAAAAGGTACATTATCGCATTGATGCAAAAAACAAATTTAAATCCAACATTGCCATAAAGAAATTCTGTAATTGATTTGCAACATTGCCCACAATGGCCTACTACACTTACAGATATTAAAGAGATAGATGTCACAGTATAAACAGTATGGGACATTTTTTTAATGACAAATGTATGTCATCCTTTCACCATACCCCAGTTTTCATCACAACAATAATCATAATATAAATACATGTACATAAACAACGAGCTGCCAAACACAGCAGAAGGTGAAATATATTGCAAATTGCAGAGCCCAGCACCTCCATTTCATTTTCCTCAATGCACTGGCAAATTACTGGGATTCCAATTACTTATCATATTTTCTTGTCTTGATTTACTGCAAATGAAAAGTGAAAATTGAACTTGGGTTATAGTTTGTTTATTTTTAGCTGCAGGCTATGATACAAAAAAAGAGAAATTCTCCCTCTGAGCATCTTATCAATATTTAGAGACAGCATGTGCGATAACTATTGCACACACGCACATGGCAGGTACCTCATAAAGTAAGGCAGTTTAAGAGCCTATAGCTGCTCAGGCATAACACTTTCCATGCATACAGTTTGGAAAGCATGGAGGTAATGAGTCAAATTACTTTGCTAAATGGAGGAGCCTGGTGCTCTGGAGTATAACACTGTGGAGAGGTGACCTCAGGGGGCTCTGCACTTTACTCAGTACCCTTTCTCTCTGCTGATGTGCAGGACTCAGCTAGGATGTTATCAGCAAGGTTAAACAGCGTCTATCACTGACCGGTGGATTAAAGGGAACAGAATGAGGAGGACGGTATTAGTCTGAAATGTCACATACATATGCAAGCTATTACAATTACAATGGTCTATCCATACATCATGTTTACCGCATTTTATATATATTATATATAGAAGAAAATCTGTTTTGCTTGGTATTAAGACATATATGAGCAGTAGGGAACACATACCAATTACTTTTTTCCAAAAGTTACATTACCTTAATAATCAAGAGATATTAAAACTTTAAAAAAGATTATTTCTATTGATGAGCTGATTGAGGAGACAAAAGACAGACATGGATTAAAGCCAGAGTGGGGAATAAATAATTGAGAGCATTAACCATGATTGGGCCTATGCTGATGTAACAGGGGTAGTGCACTCATTGGTTTTCTGTAAAGCTGAATGCTTTGTGGGTCTGATTTAAACAGCCACATTAGTGTTTTAAACACTGCTGGACAAGATGGATGGAATCTTAAACGTGCAAGTGAACTGCTGTCTGCCATAAAGACAGATGATTCATCAATATAGATGCAGATAACATGACACAGTGGGCAGTAGACTAATATACCAGATACCAAAATCCATCACCATGAGTCTGAAGCATGTTTCAAATTCAGAGTAAATTGTGTGCGTGAGAGAGAGATGAAGAGACAGCAGAACTTAATCATGTGCCTCTTGAAAGCTAAATAATGACTAATGGCAAATTCCTTAAAACATTAAGCTTTAAAGGACGTACATGAGAAAAGCTCCAGGGGTGATTATGTTAATAAGAGCACATTTCCTCTCTCGCTTGCTTCAAAGTGAAGCTTACACAGGTGGATTGATATTCCTGCTTGGAGCCAGACAAAGCAGAGGGAGGGTTTGTGCGAGGCCAGTCACACTCCATGCATGTGTGCAAAAGTGCGTGTGTTCACATGTGTATATCCGTCCGTCTTGGTGTGTCTGCATTTTTTATCAGGGCCTGATCCAAGTGCCTCCAGATGCTGGTGCCATTTTCTCCCCTGCCAATCAAAGGCCACAGCAGAATGGCAGTCCCTGAGAGCCCTGGTTTACTGCCAGCTTACCTGTGTCTCATTATTACTCAGATGCCCACTATGCTCTACCCCTGTAGCAGTCAAGTTACACAAAGGAACAATTTTCCCAGAGTTAAAGCACCATTTATAAGTTGTGAGCGACAGGCACAAAACATTTTAGTTTATATAAATTGTGTTTAGTTACAAATATGTATAATCACATTAGTATGTAATCAAAAGCCAGGAGTAAAAAACGTAAAGTTTTAATTCTTAAATGTTCAGTTCTGGTTGATTTGGCAAGTTAGAATTTCAAGTCCCAGTTCAATTCAAAAAGACACATTTATCAATTACCGGGGGCAGAAAACGCACTGTGAGCAGCTTTTCTGTTTAGTTATGATGAAAATGTGATAAATCTGTGCTACACTTATCGAACCAAATATGTTTTCGTTTTCAACATGCCTGGGAACAAATGATCTGCTCTTACAGATTATATCATCATATCATCAAATTTTTTTCCAGTACATGCATGCATCGCTTTCTGTGAATCCCTTGGCATATGCACGCCATTTGAATCGGTCATTGACAATGCAAATCACTAAATTGCGAGGTAACTAATGAGTGTAATGGCGATGATGACAACAATACAAATCTTAAGGCTTACAACTTGAAACAGATTGTTCAAAATACTTCAAAATAAAACAAAACATGAAAACAATAGAATTACACTTTATCAAGCTTTTGATAATATGTTCTCCATGTGTATTAAGAACAGGACAAAGCATTATACATTTATCATTGTAGAGGTCAAACGAGCTTCTGCAGAGATAATGGCTTCTTTGAAAGGCCTGGCATGCTATTACATTACAGTTCTACAGGTTAGGCACCTTTGAGAGTGTAGGTTAATTAAAATCACACCAACAGAACATGGCAGCAGCTACTGGAGGCAGTGTTGTCCATACTTTTAGACACCATCAATCCACCTCATCCAACAACAATGACATCATCCTTGACATTTACACTCATCAAGTTGTTGCCCAGTGGATGTCTCAGAAAAGGCCACTTGATTGCAGCACATAAGACACAGAACTACTGTACTCATATTTTTCATTCTGGTAATTACAAATTATATCCTGTCTGCAGGCCGGCACCATGACAAGACTGCCTTTATCAAGCTCCATCCATCTTGAGGAAGTATTTTTTGCTCTGTTATATTTCAAAGCATTGACTCAAAACCAGTAATAAATAAAAAAAGAAATTCAAGGAACGACAACAGTGGAATAAACAGCCTTAATGTACGCCATGGAGAAATGCATCCGTCCAAATTGCATTGCTGATTCTGGCACAGATTAGCATAGCCTGTAAAGAATTGTTGATATCACTAAAACAGGCTATACTAATTAAAGCCAGAATCATCAATTCAGATCCTTGGCCACCTTGACCTAAAAATTCATTTCAGTTCAGAGCAGCACAGCAGCAGAGAAAGGGTCCACATAGGACAGATGTACCCTTGTTTTATAAGCAGTCTTTATCAAACAGAAGCCGTATCTGTGATTTATACCGCAAACAATGTATTACACCAGGACCAGCTTCTAAATGACACCCTACCTATAATGGATGGCCTGGTGAAAGAAAAATAAAGGGAGCATAAGTAAGAGAGGAGTGGGAGGATGGTGGTGTAAGAGAGTGAGGGAACAACCAAGGAGAGAGTTAGGAAAGTACAATGAACAGATATCTGTGTTTTGAGATAAGGATACATTATGTTTCAGCTCAGAAACAGGTGGAGCAAAAAATATTACAGAATTTCCCACACAGACGAATAAAACAATGAATAGGAAAGATGAGTCAAAAGCTTCACTAATGAGTATGTTTTACTGGCTTTGACTTATATGTCAAAACCATGACGTCCCCTGTGTTTTGTTTGGTTTGCTTGTGAATGCGGAAGCTGTAATAATTCACCATAAAAATGATACAGACCTATGATACAGTGTTCGGTAGATACAGTTTACCAATTTATCACCATACCATTATGACGCAAGCCGTGATTTCTATCATTGACTTTGAAAAGGAAACATTCCTGAGGGGTTGTGTAAACCAAATACTAAACTAGTATGACAGAAGGCTAAAAGACAACGGAATAAAGTGTGTATGCTCCTTTTCAAGGTTACTGGTGGACTTAAATATTTTGAGAGAGGGTGGAAGAAATTCATATTTGGAAAGATGACAAACATGCCTGTCTGAAACCTGCTAATCTACCTTTTGAGGGTCTTCCTTTTTGGTCTTTTGCCACTGAACTGGTGAAATTGTGTGGATTATAATGAAACCACAAACTCAGATAAATCTAATATAATTTGCCGGGTCCTACTCCTCTTTATTTGTGTATCTGTGGTTTACACAGTTTAGTTCAGCACTTAACATACGCATGTTAACATGCTTGAAATAAAAAGTAATGCTTACCATGCTCACCCTCTTAGTTATTGTAGAATGCTAACATTTGTTAATTAGCACTAAACACAGAGTAGAGTTGAGATTTTGGTCTGTAGGTAATTGGTCATAAACCAAAATAATGGAGATTGCGCTCAAGGGGGACATGCATGTTTAGACCCAATCTTATGGCAATACTATATTTCATAGTTGTTGAGACATTTCAAGATCATGGTGCTGCAAGAGGAAAAGGTGAGGGAACATCAAAGTCATTAGGACTAATCCTGGAGACTGTGAATGTCTGAAATTCATGGCAGTTCACAATAGTTATTGAAATATTTCAGTCTGGACCGAAGTGGTGGGACCAACCAACCAACCAGCACTGCCATCCACAGAGCCATACTGCTACTATTCAATTTCTCATGTTTTATTTCCTTCAGTTTTATCGATCCGAAACACCAGCGATGTTATTCTTAATTAAACTGAAGCAGATAGATTGGCAAATTAAACTCAAGATCAAGAAACAGAATTAAAAAGCCTAAAAACCACTGACTAAAAGGCCTTTTGTCTCCGTTAAACAATAAGCTGCTGCTTGGAATTGTGTAAGACCTGCTTGTGCTCCCTTGTTCTAGTCAATAACTTTTACTGCTAAAACACCACTTTTAGTGTGATAGAGTCGCCCTGAGCTAATATAATTTAATTAAGTGACTATACCATGCATTTGTCTTTAAAGGGACTGCTTTAAAACATGTTTTTCTATGTGTATTTGAGTGTAGTGCCCTAACAAGTATTCCATAATGTGTCCTGCTTGTACTAAACAAAATGAAAACTAGAGAGCTTATTAAATGGGTAATTTAGACTAAAATGACATCCTGTTGTTACGTAAAGAAGCTAGATAATATAGATAGTTTTGGTAGTGTATTGTGGTATGAATTACAAGTGCGGACTAGGCCGCATTTTTCTGGTCGAGCCCTGCCCACGTCCGACAGAGCAGTAACCGAACCCGGCCCGAGCCCAACAGGCATTACGATATTTATGTCCGAGCCCGACCCAAGCCTGACACAGTTAAAATCTTGTTTTTTTTCTCATACGAATGACACATAGCGTTTGTTTGTGTGGAAAGCCCGCTTTTATTAAGCAACTGTAGGAAGGCATTCGGATATGTCAACAGATGAGTGCATCAGCACACACGGGGAAACAAGTGCACGTTAACACAGGCGTGCAACTACATAATAAGCTTTTTTGAATTAAAAATGTTCAATGCCTCATCGCGCTGATGTGACTGAGACCGACCCAAACCCGAACATCATTTCTAAATATCTGTCCGAACACGACACAGCCCGTTGGGTACCGTCGGGTCCCGACTGGCTCGGTTCGGGTATCCATCCTCTAGTATGAATGCTTTTAGTTCCCAAGTTATGTTGCCAGTCACAATATTTCATTGTGTGAACATAACCCGTAAAAACAACAGCTAAATCCATTATAGCAAACAGAAGGCAATGTGTAGCAGGTATACATTAAAATTCCTTTAGGGCCTCGTGTTTGTATTGAATATTGCAAACATGTACAGACTGAGGTTAGACTATTGCACTGTTTCCACCAGTGCAGTCCACGTCCGCAGAATAACATGTCTACGTGTCAGCGGGTTGACTGAAGAGCTGCATGAATCTAAAGCCACCACATAAAAATGTATGCCAAAGGAGAAAAGTTGGAGAGATGCATCTGGACACTGTCTCCAGCAGGTATGGGACTGTGTGTTCTGGCAGCTGAAGTAGGAAGGATAATAAAACAAGGAGATTTCTGGGGAGGGGGAAAATGAAAAAAAAGAGAAGGGAGGTGATGAAAAAGAAATAAAAGTAGTGTAAAGTATTGTTGAATGTGTAGGTGTTCTCCACAACAAGTTCAGATAAGCAAAGCACGTAATTTCCCCTTTAGCTTTCACTATGGACATAATGTAAGGACATTGATGTAATAATCGCAACATAATAGTGGGTGTTGGGTGTGGAAAAGGCTGTTGCCCCACTTCCATGTACTAAAAAGGTTCCCATACACAAATTGAACAATACTTGACCTGCAGATGGAAGCTAAAAACACATTAAGACCTGGCAAGCAGGAACGGCAAAAGATAAAATAGGAACACCTACATCATTAGAGCTTAAGAAAAATCTTATGATGTGGTGCTATGATGCAGCTGTAGACAAGAAAGATCATATTTAGGAGATAAGGCAGAAGAATAGTTACAGGGGACAGAGGGTACACAGTTTATACAATTTCTTAGATAAAGGTGTGGTGATAAACAACGTATGTTTCCTTTGGCTAATGCAGTTTTACGAGACAGAAATATCTAAGTTAAATATGTAGGAGAGGTTAGAAAAAGAGTCTTAGTAGTTTGGCTTTGTACAGGAAAACACTTTGAAATTTCCAAGTCACATAGCAGCAGCATGGGTAGGAGTACAGAGCTTACGGTTCAAACAAGTGATGAAATTAAAAAGATGCACTCGAAAGGCATAATAAGTGCCCAAACATTATAGGACAAGTACACGAAAGGTATAGAGGACTAATGCTAAGAATAGGGCCAGCTTTTTGCAGCAGGACAACTGGATCACAGAAAAAAAAGATTGCTTTGGAGCAAACCTATTGACAGAAATAGGCAGCAATTTGATCCAGAGCTGCATCTGGACAAAGCGGTCAATGGATGAGCTGGTAAAGTGTAGGAAAGGGACTTGGCTAAAGGGTTGTGCAATATGGAAGGTAACAAATATAGATTCATAAATTGCCAGATGTTCCACACTATGAAAATATAATTATTACAATAATCCTTGTTCAATTTTACAATTGCTGGAAATCAAAGCGATGTCCAACCTCTAATATAAAGTACGCTATTTACACTATGCAACAAGTGAATACATTATTCTTCACAAGAATGAAATGTCACAAACCGATCAGTAAGATCATCAAATAGTCACTTAGCTAATTACTAATCACTAACAGCTGTATAAAGGCTAATCTAAATCAGATCCTGTTTTCATTGTAATCCATTGCACAGCTGTTAAAATGTTGTATTGTGCTCTGTAAAAACACTCTAACTATTGCAAAAATACAGTCTGATTAATGAACAAGAGAATGACAGAGAAAATGTACAGCAGCCACCATTTCAATGAAGAAATATAGACACACTGACCGCAGAGAGAGTAGAGGTTAAAAAAAAGTCACGTTGCCTCAATTTCAGCAACATTTTGCACAAGTACCATGCTTTTCAAGTGCTGCAATTGGTTAAAAACTGTATTTGAACTTGCTGTGGACAGAGAGGCTGTCCAAATCCTGTCCAAACCTCCCTGACCCAACAGCTCCAAACAGATGCTCTACTATTACAGTAACACTATACAGAGCAAAGCAGCCCAGAAACTTACGTTATTCAAAATATCTTTTATCTGTATCAATTCTTATTTAAGTGTTTTTACTGATGAACAAATGTTGAGTAAGTGTAGAAACATGTGGAGAAAGCATATTGAAATAAAGTGTATAAAAAATGGTTCTGTCAAACATATTTAAGCTGTTTTACTAATTTAGTCTAATCTAATTTAGTATTCAATGTGCTGCTGTGTTATGTAAACATAAAATTATCAACTCTGGTATTACAGATGGATAATTACTAAATATGTAATGACTTGGATCAGGATTTGTGTCAAAAAAACATGATTAGTGCATTCTTAAAAAACAAACATCATTGACAACTGCTTACACACTTTTAGCTGAAATTGAAAAACTATTAATGAAGACTGAGATACTAATTTGGCACAGCTGGAGAGTTTTTAAAGAGACAGAAACCAAACTTTGCAGTGGTTTAAAAATCACTTTAGTGGTGTGTGTGTGTGTGTGTGTGTGTGTGTATTTGCACTTGTTATATCAGAGATTTCCTAACTTTGTCAAGGATTGTTCTGTAATTGCAAGTATGAGCCCCTGAGAACTGCAGCTGAATACTTAATAGGTTTTTATAATGTTTAAAGTATCATTATGCAGAACCCCGCTGATGAAGTCCCACTGGACTGGTTTTATTCATCCTAACTCACCGTTGGTTCAACCGCTCATATCCCTCAACAAGTCAAGTTCAATTTGACAGACACGGTTAGGATATCCAGCAAGAAACAGCCGGCAGATTATGACAGAGACTGACAGAATATTGTAGCTTGTTGCTTTAAAAAGTGGAGTATATGCAAAAATTCTGTATGTAGTTATGATTAATATGTAAAATGTTCAACATCTAAGTCTAGCCTACATAATAAGTAAAAAATAAGGAGTTGATTAATTTTTGCACAATTTAGAGATTACTTTCACATCCCTGTTGCAGAATTGCAGAATGAGATCTTTAAAAATGATTCGTAATTTCTGCTTGAGATAGATGTAAGAGCGTTTTCTGAACTGAATGATTCTTTTGGATCCACGCAGTAATTAGGAGTAGCTTCTTCTGCAAACAATAGTTTTTTTAATGACAAAAATGTCATGTATTTATTGTAATTTCTAACTAGAATCTAGACTTCATTAAGTATCAAAATAACAATGAAGAACATGTCCTAAAGTTCCTTCAATTTTGGGTTTCAGATAAACAAAATTCCTCAAAGCATTTTAAACCTGGAATCAATAATTACAATCTGCACTAAACATAGTAAAAGTCCAATACAATCTAACGTTGTAACCAACAGCTGAAACTGATAAGATCGAAGAAACGTAGGACAAACAAATTACTTCAGACAGATAATCATATTTCAAGAAATTAGGTGACAGAAATGGTTTATCTAAGCCTTCCTACACTCACGCCCAAATGTGCTCACCCACATCTCTTGTGTAACCATGTCTGTGCCTCCTGTTACTGAGAAGCCAAATTAAATGCATGCTGAATGAATTTTATCCAATGCTTGAATGCTTTTAACCAGTACTGCTGTTGTACCCACACTCACAGATATACTGTAAATCCCCTGAACTTTGTATGGAGTAACTGTATTTACACTGTACATATGCCCCCGTTTCTTCCATGACAAATGAGCCTTGCCTTTGGCCAGTTAATACAATTTTTCATGTTTGCCTGATGCTAATTTTTTTTTTGGTGTTAGTTTCACTTACATAGATTGCATTGATTATAGCCTGAGGTCCTCTATGAATGCAAGTCGGCTATCAATCATAGCTTCAGTGCAAACCTGATTTCCATAAAAAGGCACTCTCGCCAAAAGCTACTCCATTTGAGAGTAACTTTTCAGAGGAGTTGAGGGTAATATTTTATCACAGAACACACAAAATCAGCCATATGCCTGTTAGGCTTGGGGGCAAATTTTATTACTTTCAAACAAGGTTATAGCTTTATAAGTTTTTTTTTATGTGAGGCAGGACCACTCATAAGCCATAAGTTTGAGGCCATGGATTAATAAATAAAACATACAGTAACTTCACGATGTATGGAGTTACTATTTTCATTTTTATAGCACTATGTTTTTACCCCAGTTGAAATCTGCCCTATACAGGAGCCATAAGGTTACCATTTTGGCACACTAGAGAGTAAATCACGGGAATACAGAACCTGGATGCCTGTAGGTCTGCTGCCAAGTCACTAGTGGCAATTCATGCCGTACAACCAAAATCCTAGCCTCTCCAATTCTGGCTCTAACACACATATCCATTTCAGTTGCTGAAGAACTGCCCCTCTCCTGTGGCGCTAATACAATGCTTTCAACAACATTTCTAAGGTTCTTATTTTAAATCAAACCACACATATGATGAGTGTATGCAGCACAACTGACATTATTCCAAGCTATTTCTCTAGGCCCCTGATCACATTGCACAGTATTGCAGTATTATTATTATTATTATTATTATTATTATTATTATTATTATTATTATCTGTAGAAGTAGTGGTAGTAGAATTGGTGTTTTGGTATTGTGGCTATTGTTGTCAGGCTGTTATCGTTATTATGTTTGTTTATTTTTGTTTCGTCTTGTGTGCGCTGATAGATAGTTTCCACAGGTAATAAGTTACAGATGGTTTGCACCCGTTACCGACGACTGCTTCCCTATATGGGTCTTTGCTTATGCAAATAACAAACTGCCAGGAATGTGCATCCAAATTAAGATCAAGCATGATCCACCAATGTTTTCACATGGATACTTACAATTTAATGGTCTGTACTGGCTTCATGGATGAGACAAGGTTTTTCTTTTTCTTTATAAAATAAGTCTGGTGATGCTGTCAATGAAAACGAAAACCAAACACAGAATATTGCCACTCTTTAAGATATACTGTGTATTTATATATACATATATATATATATATATACACACAGCCTTGTGATCACTCCCTCAGTGTGGAAATTAGAGTAGCAATAGTTAGACGTGTCATCATGAAACACAAAAATGCAAGAAGACAATTTAAGTATTTAAGGGCTGATCATTACCCATCACCGTCTCGTTTTCACACACACAAATGCTCACCAACACACACAGGCATAAACTGGTGCATTTTCTGAAAAAGCATATTGATCCTATTGAAGGTTATTTCAGATAAAAGACCACTGACTGCAGTAATTAAAGAAAAAGGCATAGCCTTAATTAAGAATTTCTTTTTGCTTGAAAGATTATCACCACTTAGGCCAAATGTTAAAAAAGTCAATTCTTAAGCATGGATGAGTCAATCACTGCTTCAGGGATGAAATATATTCCACATTTAACTTTTTCTTTCCCAAGGTAGCGGTGATAAAAGCCAAGAAAAAGACATAGATAATGTGTTGTGTTTAAGAGGACTTCATTTAAAATGTCTAATATGATCATTAGAAAATGGCATGGAGCTGCAGATCCTGCCAAATGTTGACAGGGGGAGGGGGTGTGTGGTGTCATTTGTGAATACAAAAGATTCTCTGACTCTTAACTCACCAAATGTTTTGGGGAGGTGAAGTGTCTGCAGGTCACCTTTCAGCGGAGTGCCTTTTGGTGTCCATGCTGTCTACTGGAGATGTGCGGTTGTCCTCCTCCAGCCGGATCATGGCGTCTGGGAGGCAGACAGGGAGCAAGGGGGCAGATGGAGAAGGAGAGGAAAAGAGAGAGGATGTTTCTACATTAGGGAGTGGAACACCTATACATAGCACACTAACTTTTTTAGCATTTGAAATGGAGGCCACGCTTCAACAGGTAGACCATATAAGTAAGATCATGACACTATGTTACTACAATTTAAGCCAAAATGACTCTTTTGATGCAGAAAATAAAAATTTTGCCTCTCAAAGAAGAGGTCTTTAGTCAGGAACTAATTTGTATATATATCCATGTGTGTTGCTGCCAAATAGCTCATATTGCTCTCAGTAATCTACCTTTCCATCCGCAGCAGTGTTAAAATCTTTCTTTGTGCAATATGTTTTAATCAAGGATCTACTTGAGTAGTGTAATTACCATTCCCTACTGTCAAAGGGAAGAATGGCATGTCTTTATATCTTGGGAAGTGTTCATGCCTTATATAGTCTTGGTCTAGTAGAGTTGCCTGCTGCACATAGCTGGATCTAGCCAGGGGCTAAGGAAGCAGACCTTATGAGAGCTCATTAAAATCTTCTTCAAGTCTTAAGAGACTAATATGAATGTATAACAAAAAATGAGCTTGCCATTACAAATAATCAAAAGTAATAGAGCAGTTCCCAGACTGAAAAAGTATTTATTAAATATGGTCATAGCTGGCTTGGATGGGTAAATGAAAAAGGGTGACAGAGCAGACAAGACAAGAGCTCAGTACAGATAATTAAACAATTCACAAACGCCTTGAGTATTGAGAAACAAATGAGCACGCTACTCTCCTTTTCATGTTACACTTACTAATTACACCTAAAAGGTCCATCAAGGAAATAGGTTGCTCTTTTAATGGGAGGTTGGATGATATTTCAGGGCAAGGAGGATTCTCTTTGCAATGACACATTTTTTTTAGTAACACAAACACTTTCACCAAACTAATTTAAATAAAAATCCACAACTGTTTTCTTGCATTGTATAAAAAGGATTCTAACAAGATGGACCTCACTTGGCCTATCTGCTCCACATTTTAACTGAGTCTGCAGAAGCGTTCTCAAGTGAGCCATAAGGAGGACTGAACAAGGAAATTACCATTTTCAAGTTTCCACTTTAAATCTGCAACCTTACTTGATCTGAGTGTCAATTTGAATAAAATACCCTATGAATTAGGGGGCTTTTCCCACAATAATATGAAATGGTAATTATCCAGATAGAGAGTGAATGTGAATGTACAATAGCTCATTACCAATCTGAAACACAGTACATGTGAAGGCCACTGCTTTAAAGTAACAGATAAAAGGTCAAGTAATTATATAAGCTTTAGTTCTAAGCCTCACAGCGAATTACTCTGAAGAAGAAAATCTTGGAAGTGCTCATTTTCAAAATGCAACTACAATAGGAAAAGAAACTAATGTTTAATCAGAAAACCTTTGTTACATGTGAGAATATTCATCCATACCCCAGGCATTTGGTAGGCACAAGGGCAAATCACAAAACACTGCAACAATTCCCTGCACTGAAGAAAAAAAAATCTGCTGTATTTGTAGGTTAGGAGGCATCTTAGGCAGTAACTGTGCTACAGCAAAACTTCAGTTTTAGGGGGAAAACAATATATTCTAAAATTCTAAAATTCAGGTGTTACTTTGTTCATTATAAAACATGAATGGCATAATGTTTTGTTATTTGAGGTATTTTGTGTTACTTTTGTAAAATGTCATTTCAAATCTTCTCTGTTTAAAGAGCATTTTATCAAGTGTCTGGTCAGATGTGTTGACCGTATTGCATTGTATCTCTAAACAGATCATATATTAGCAAGCTAACGTTTGTTTGGTTCAGTTAACAGTTACACCTACTAATTACTGAGTGTAAATATTTAGAACAACTTAGCTCAACTTTACAATTTGTTTGCTGGTCTGATGTATACATGTACATCTCCACTTAATAAGCACTTCTGTCATAAATAGGCTAAGTATGAACTTACCATGAGCTGGTAAACCTCTGCATGCATTATGCAACAGTAAAACGTATTGTTGCCAGGTGAAAATAACCAACTGGTGACTCCCTGTGTATTAAAGGAGGAACACAGGAGTCTTCAGCCTCCTCAGGCCAACATTGCAGCACACAGCCACAGTGGTAAAGACATAATCCACAGTGGCAATAACTAAATTATGATAGGTTGGATTGTGCAGATTAAACACAGCAAATCTCATTAAACTTTCATTCACTCACAGTCCCACTTCTCTCTTACTCCTACAGTAAATGGAGCCCCTTATCTCACCTAGCTTTGGTCCAGTATAAATCTACTAGTACAGCTCTTCAAATTTACTGGCCGAAAATACTTGATATCACCTTTCACTGACTGTTTATCCTTCCCTGTTAGTGCAGCAAAGTGAGAACAACTACACAGAAAAACTGCCCTTGATTAATGTGTTTTGTGATTTATATTATATGACTCAAATACCCAGTGTCGGGTTGATTTAAGAGCTGGAAGTTCTGTTGGTGCATGATAAAAAATAGGACTCAAACTTCATTGAATGCTTAGGCTGAAGAAGAATGTTTACGGAGTCTGCTCCTCAACATCTTAACCTTGCAGCAAATACTTCATCCCACTGGGGTAATTGCTACAAATGACTTAGTATCTGATCACCTGCTTGAAAGGGCTCAGCAAGAGCCTCTGTGCCTCAGAGAGTGTCTTACAAATGGCCTTTTTTTGATGAATTGATGGTGCAGAGGAGTATATTGTTTCCAGCTGTAACACTGCATCCAGGAATGTGTAGGAGCAAGGCAGTTTGTGTGCGTGAGAGAGACATACAGAAAGACAGAGGGAAAAGGACAGAAAGTTTGTGTTTCTTATGGTTGAACTGCAGTTGAGATTCAGCCAAGGTCATTCTCTTACTTATGACATACATGGAGCCAGACTGAGCCTCTCATTTGGACGCTCTCCATCTGCTCCCACTGATAAGACCGGGAACTTCATGTGCAGCAGACAGACACCATGGCTCTGTATTGTGTGGATCTAGTGTGATTAATCAATCTTGAATTGCAATGAAGACAGCATTCTTATATACATAGTATATGCCTCTAAAGAAGGGCTTCAACGTATAGTTGAGATGTCATGTTATACTACTATCTACCAGGGTCCACTGTGTCTATGTACGAGCTACTGTGAAGCAGAGGAAGCACATTGCAGTCACACCTACTGCTCAGTGGAGAATTATTCTGCTAAAAGACCATTCCAGCCACAAAGGTGGACAGGGATATTATGTTAATTGGTTTATGCATGTCAGCCGGGAAACTCAATTGCAGACTATCAAAGAGGCCTGAAACAGCTTAACCAAAGTAAGACTTTAACCAAGCTGCCAAAAGTCCACATATTTTTCCTGTGTCTGAAGCCCGTGTAAAATAGGAGAGGTTTAAGTGCAACTCGCTGACCAGCAGGACTGCTCTGCTTTCTCCTGATCAACACTCAGTCACCACTCTGCCAGCCAAAGCTTTAAAATATATCTTTCTGGCGCATCAGTGAGGACAGATTACATTTTTTCTGAAAGCCTTCTGTTGTATTCAGAGAACCACATGAATTTAAGAATAGGGCTCAGTTAAGACCAGCAGCTCGAACAGAAATATAAATATAAGTGATAATAAATACTGTATGGGTGGGACATTACCAGGGATTAGACAGGCGCCAGTCTTAAGCAAATGCATGACGATGGTAACAGATTATACAATGTTTAAGAAAGTGGCAATAAAGTAACAAAGAGTCATATTTGCTGAACTGGGAGTATGGTTTGTTTTTTGAAACAGTAACAAGCGATTCCACAATTAAACTGACAGTGCTCTGTATGCATATTACAGTCAGTTGTCTGTACATGTCTTTGAGTTGCATAACAAACACATTTTGCAATTGTGCATCACCAGAACCATGCCCCTACATCAATAAACCACAGAAACTTTGACAGCAACCCGACCACAGGCACAATGTTTTCTTCATTAAACCTTCACATTGTTAAATGAGTAAATCTGTGAGCCATCTGATAAAAAACTGCCACTGCCACTGCCACACAAATACGCATACACACACACACACACACACACACACACACACACACACACACACACACACACTATATACAAAACTTCAATCAAATGGCCAAACTCCAGGCATGCTTCTGTGATGCCGAGAAGATCACAGACTGATCAACATAACTACAGCTGATGATCTCAACATGCGATGCTTCCTGTTAAATGAGCCTTAACCCATGGAGGTGGACCAATTGGCAGGAAATGAGACCAAATTGATTGGGAAACAGATGGAAGAGAAGCAGCCACTATGAAACCCATGAGACTGTAAAGAAAGGAAAGAGATGAGGGGTGAAGATGAAAATTAGACAGAGAGAGTGAGTGTGGATAGTTTGAAATAAAGGTGACTATGCAATCTGACTTTTAAATGCTTAGAACAGAATAATGCCATTTCCTCTTAAAATCAACGAACTGAGATATACAGTATATTTGTCTCACTATCCAAACAAAAACTATAACTTTGACCAGTGGCATTAAGATCTGTCAGTAATGCATTTGAACAAAAGCCATCTGCTTCAAGGAGCTACAAACATTGAAAGCAATCTGTAACACTTTGCTGTATATACTTATGTAATCTTTCCAAGAAACAAGACACAAGAGAAAAACAGAGACCTTGAAATTTTTCCAAAAGCAAAGCATTCTCGCCCTCTTACATTTCTTAAGAGACATCTTTCTAAAGAGTTCCACATAGAGACAATGTCTCTACCTTCACAGCCAATTTTAAGACGGATTCAAGATTCATTAAATCTTCGCTTTCAGACATTTCAGACATCAACACTGGCGGCACAACAGGTCTTTGTGACCTCACAAACAAACTCCACGAGTACTAGACAGTTGCCAAGCTCTTCAAAGTCCAAATATAAACAGAAAGGACACCCTACCACCAAAATTAAAAAGGAACCTGCTATGCATGCTAACTAGACACTTTTAATATATACTAACTCTAGACCTCAACTTAATCAAAGTTATTAACGTTGTTGGAAGGTGTTCGTCATTGTCATAAAGAGAAATTCTTCAGTTATAATTTATATGTGAATTTAGCTGAAATGTATATGGCCCAGAATTATGGATTTAGCTTTTAAATTCGAGTCAAACGTATGTGACAGCACCGACAAACAAATTGTACACTGTACAATGTGTACAATGTACACTGTGGAGTTTGTGACCACTAGTCGTGCTATGGAACAAACATTTATAACTGGGTTCACGCTTTGTTTGCATCATGCACAAGTACTGTATGAGGACACACATGCTCACATGCAAAGTTCAAGCTATTTCAATAATTGGCAGTTGGTGGCGGTAAAAGGCAAAGACGAGTGGCAATGTACCACAACAAAAAGTAAGGAAGAAGAAGACGGCAAACTGGCAAAGATGGATGTAAACAATGAGGATTTAAATATTCAAAAAATCAGCTTTAAAAAGGAAATATTCAACAATACACACAAGGCCTCATGGATAGAAGTTCCAAGTATACAGGTTTTGGTGAGTAACACTGAATATAAGCATCCACAGGTTACATTGACTTTTCCCTGGCATTTGCATCTGGGCCAGTCAACAATGGGTTGGAGTAGGCAAACACACACACACACAGACACACTTCCCTGTGTTTAGCTGACTTCACTCAGAGGAGGTCAGTGGATTACAATTTGTCTTGTAGGGCCGGATATGAAAGCTTCATATAAATCTCTATATACTGTATGAGTGTACAGCAGCATACTCCAAATACCCCCACTTAACTTCCAAAATAGAGAAGCAGAAATATAGTGGATGTCAGGGTATAATATAGTTACATAATTTTCTCTGTCCAAGTAAGCAGCATAGCTGTTATTATATACTCTTAGATAATTAGGGAATTACATTAAGAAAGCTATATGAGAAATGATATAAAGAAAGGAAGTGTGCCACTTCACTGTGAATAACCCACCTATTTAATACCTACTTATAGTATACTCCATGCCACTGCTGAATTTAGCTGTGCCACCTACCTCATGTCTGCTGCCATTACCAGCCTATTGGCCCCGGTGAAATAGACCATGTCAGATAATGACAGATCTAAGTCAAGCCACATGAATGTATTCAAATAAAAGTGCTTTATGTAAACAGGTTGTTCAAAAGGTGCAAAGTGCATCAGTGGAAGGATGAGACTTGAATGGGTTGAGGGTAGATATCTGCCCAGAGTGTGAATTAAGAGTCCGAGCACGGTCTCCACATCATTAACCCTTTGGAGCTACACTGACCTTAGCTGTTCATTGGATCTCATCATGTTTTGGTGAGTGTGGAAGTGTAATGGAGTGAGTGTGTGGGGGCGCCCCTTTGATGTCTTAATTCAAAATTTCTTTTATCTCTCATGGAGCGTTTGAAACCGGGCCGCTTGTCCAAAAACGCAATTAGAGCTACTCTGAATGTGAGCCGACAGCATAAGAGGAGGCGTGAGGCACGGAGGTGTGAACGGCACGGGATGGGGGCGGGGGGGACAAATGGGATGCAACTGTTAGGACAAATGGGACCACAAACTGAGCAACACAAACAAAAAGAGCAGATTTTAAAGATTAAATCTGCTCTCTTTAACTGCAGGGGAAATACCATGGAATAGATAAACACCAGCTCTGTGTCTGGTAGCAAGATGACCAAAGGACAACCTAATTCCTGTTTACAAACTGTTCTAAATGTGTGAAATCCAGCTGGTGTACAAATAAGCTTTTCATTTAAGTTCATGTTAATTGTTAGCATTGTGTTTGATTGATAATTGAAGGCAGCCTGCTTGACAAATGATTTGTATCTTTGCAGCACAAAGGGAAATTCCTCAGCCCATTTAGCCAGCAATCATCTAGGGCTTTATCACCACAAATACTACAAAGTAGCATACAAGTATTCAGAATCCTAAAGCTGCGTGGGTTGTTTCACCCATGAAGTGTACTGTACCTTGGAAAAGAAAGTGGGAAATGTGGGAATGTGAAAATGTAGGAGGCTGGAAGGGATGACAGGAAGAGGATGTAGAATATGTGTGCGTGTCTATGCATCTGTGTGTATATGAACACTTGCAGAACCCCCTTGAATTCTTTCATGACTGTAAAAAGATGCACTGCAGCTTAGGTGAGGAGGTAAAAAAGCTATGAGGAGGTAGGGAGGAAAATAAGCAGAGGCATGGCTTTTTACATTAGGCCTTTCATCTCTCTCCTGCCATCGGTCATCAGAAATGGGAGAACACCGACTCCCGAACACAGCACTCCATTCCAATTTCGTTTAGCTCAGGTCGAGTCGAGACACGAAAAGAATGAGAAAATAAAGAAGGCTATATTACAATGTCCCAAATGGAGAAAAACAATTATTCATGCACAAAGGAATTTAACTGCATTGTCTCAGCGCCAGTACCAACAAGAGAATATTCTTGGTTTTCAAATAAAGATGGTCTTCCATCAGGCGAAAGCTATTTCTAATCTTCATCTTGAAAGACCACTAATAGTCATGAAATACTTCCTGTGGACTCTGTTGTCCAAAAAAAGAAGCGAAAAATGTAGGCAAAAGGTCGACACTAACGACATCAGGAGAACAAACTTATTATGAAAACTCGCTCCCCTGGTTTCTTAAATCAGAGCACACTGTATGTCTCACACAAACAAACACACAGATGAAGACAAAGTCTTTTCTCACACATCGCTGAGGCTCACTGGGTGATTTTTAATGTCATGGCCGTTATTCGACATGCATAATGCTAAAAAGTGTTTGTGTTTTCAAGGAATCGCTTCAGAGCGAACCATAGGTTACGAGTGTTGTGAAAACTTGCCTTTAGAAATCATGGGAACAACATCTTTGGGCCATTTGTTTGCCTTTTCACAAATTATTTGTCCTGTTTGACCTTTTAATGCTGCACAAACAACAAGCCATAAACAGTGAGGAGCAGACCCAGGATCTTCACTGAGACAACATATTGAAAAATGAGACGAAGAAGAGATCTGAGCTGTATCTGTGCAGAATTAATGAAGTTATGTTAAAGTAATTATCTCGAAGATTTTCATTTACATAAATGTCTGTTAAAGGTGCAGTATGTAAGACTTAGTATGTAAGACGAAGCAAGTAATTAAAAAAAAAAATCAGGCTCCTCTGGCAGGTGTTTGGTGTTCCCCAACTTTGTCCTCCAGGCAGCGCTGCCTGGAAGGCACTAGGTTTAGGCAATGGTTAGGGTTAGGTGCCTTAAAGTCAACGGTCGCAGCGCTGCCTTGAAGTCGACGTTGGGGGCTTAAAACATAATTGATCCCTCTGGCACCACCTACAGCCTGTAGTGCGATTTGCAAAAATTCACCGCACCCTGTTCTGATGCACCAATCAGGGCCAGGTAGGGTGTCTAACTGAATGTCAATCACTGCTCATGCACACGCATTCATTCTCCCTTTTGGGTGGAGGGGCTTAGGAGACCGTTTTGGGCTTTAGCGGAAAGGGGGGAGGGACTGAGAAGTTGTTGATGTTCACATTTTTTGGCTAAGTCCTGGATCTTTACAGTCCTACCTACAGCAACTTTAAGTCACTATCTTTCGCAAAATGAGATAATACAATGGTGTTTGAGCCTATAACCCACAGATGAAAGTCCTTTGCATTTGCAGTATTACGAACTGGGTGTCTGTGGCGACATTACTGGGAAAGATTACAAGTGGTGCACAGTTAGTGACCGTTTTCCATCACCCAGCATAGTTGGGGCGCCAGAGAGGGTAGGCGGAGCTAACGCAACAGACTCGCTCTTCAACTTTTTTTCAGTCTCTGCTAGCATTGCGAGTAAACGGTTACTATGGCCAAACAAACAAAGAAAAGAGCAATATTACAGACAATGAAACTTCAAAAACAAGTGAAAGTGAAAATGAGATTCAAAAACCCACCTGCAATTACCGCTTATCGCCATAGATGCCGCCTAAGAGAACGAAACAGAGATCTTCGAGATTGTACTTTAACGGAACCACCACAGAGCAACCGGTGAAAAAACAGGTATTCTTCACTTTTCTCAGAAAAGCTGCGGTGAACTACAGTTATGACAGCTGAAGGGTTATTACCAATTAGAATGGCTGTGTCTCTGTGCCTGTGTGACTGGAAGGGGGGGACAGAACAGCTGAGCCTCTGCCACAGGAGGTGACAGAGAAAGAGACAAGCCGCAAACCAGTTATTCTCCTCAGGACCACAGAAGGGATAACAGAAAGAAAGAAAAAAAAAAGATTTAGAAACTGAGCCCTGCAGCTGGTGAAAATAAAACCAAGGAATACATATTTAGAAAACCAGGCTACCTGCAGTCATCTTCAGAAATTCTAAATTTTTTCCTTTTCAAAAACATGTCACCACAACATAAGCATTATTAACTTTAAAGATGCACTCAATGGAGCACACAGATGAGTCTAAAAGCATCAGCAGTGAGCTGGAAGTCATTTGAGGCTATCTTTAGGCCCTTTAACAAAATTACAAAGTGTTTCTTTCAGTCTATGATTTATTTCATTTTGTAGCTGTGTCATTGGCCAGTGGGATGCCAACGACCTAAAATGTGGGGCACAATTTATTATACAGTGAAGAGATAATTATGTTGAGGTACATGCTATTGTCTCCACAATAACTACACTCTGATGGGTATTAATGAGAGATTTTGGAATAGCAATCCAGACTAATTAAAACGCACTCTACATAATCTGAGAGATACTTTCACTTATGTTCTTGGTGGTCTATTTAAAAAAAAGAAATGTGGTTTTACAATTTATGCATTCATTTAAGCTAAAAATTGTTTATCCCTTACTTTAAGCTAACTGTTCTACTTCCCTGTTCGCTTGCTAACTGGCTTTCATGCACTCTAAATCGCAAGACGTAAATCACATTCTCCCCGGTAACTGCAGAAGCACCCCCTGGGGTACTAGTACCACTGGTTGGGAACCACTATCCTATAATGCAGCCTATTCATGGTTTGAGAGGGTACTTTATTTAAAAGGGGGAAAAAAAAACAAATTAGCACCTATGGTAATGCCTTTTTCCCCACTGTGGAACAGAAAATCATCTGTTGTTCAAAGTCTGAAAATACCTGCAGCACAGATGAACAGGAGGTCGGGGAATAATGAGCGACAATAAAATCATAAAAATGCAAAACACAATCAAAACAACACGCATCGGAGAGTGCAGCGGAACAGCCTTATTATACACCCATCCTGTCAACACATAAACGGATCCACAGTCCGCCGTTTGGAATAAAACAAATATAGAGAGGCTCATGCTCCTGCACTTCTTTGTTCCTTCTCTGCTCTGCTGGATCAAGAGTTAATTCTGCTCAGAGTGACTGTGGGCTGCAAGTGACAGCAGTGAATTAATGATTCATTATGCCCAGTGTAAGCAAATGGTGAGCCGGTGATTGAGGAAAATGGATTTACACCCATCCAACGCCAACCATGACATCTCTTCAGCTAAAAAAATATTCACATATCCACGTAGCAAAAGGTAAAAGGAGCACTGGTTTTTGAAACCCCAGGCTTTAAAAAAGAACACGCCAAATGTGCTGTTCAGATCCACACTTTTATTTATTTTTTTTAAACTACTTCTTAGAAAATGTGAAACCTAAAAACTTTGACACTCATAATCATTCATTATAAATGTGATATATTGCTTGCTCAGCCTGGGGCTTTCTCCTAAATGAATTTTCCATTTTCTTTTCATTTAGGCCAGCCACTTGAGTTCTCACAACATCGTAAACTTGCCATATGTTCAGAGGTACAAGATGAAGTATAACTGTAAAAAAGTTAGGAGTCTGTTGAGTTTGCAGGGCGTTTGATGCTGAAGAGGACATCATAAAAAATTGATAGTTCATGTTAAAAATATATCTCCAGTTTGCAATTATTAATGCAGAGAAAAACCTCACAATTAAAGCATGTGTAGTACATGCATATTCCATTAAGAAACACGCTGGTTTTAATGATGATGTGCTTTGAGGCGGTTTGTGTCAAACATACAGTAAGACTATTTCCTCTGGTTCAGAACTTGTGGCCCAGCTATAATACGAAAGCACTTTTCAGGTTTGCACATGCAAGTCCACAAACCTCTTAATCTGCTGTGTTCGCTGTTGACTTCAAGGCTGTAAATTCAGCCGAGCATCACAGATTAGAATCTTGCTTCTCTAGTTTCTATTTTAGGGAGAGCATTGTTAAAGTTCACAATGTTATATCATCACTTCCTCCTACCTTTTCCCATTTCGCCTTTACTCTCTATCTTTGTCATGACCCCAAGGGATAGCACGTGTGAAATATTCATTATGTTGAATTTATGTTTAAGATGCTGGGAGTGCAGTGCACCATACGACCAACACAGTTTGTGTCCTATGAGCTTGTGTAAATGCATTAAAAAGCTTAATATCTGAAAAATCAAATAACTCATCAACAGATGTTACAATCTTTAAAATTTTAGAGACATGACATTTGAAATGGATGATCTTATTCAGACAGGACTAAACATAGCAGGTTAAACAGAGAGCCACTGATGTCTAGAGGTCTAATAGATGTACAGCGAGCCATCTGCATGTGTCATTCTGATGGATGAGGTAGTAGCAGAGATGGAATGACCCCGCTGTTTAGACAAGCCTTGTGTGAGGTTGGGCCCTGTCCTATCACTTCCACTGACTGATGGTTGTATTGAACGTGAACACGCCCTTACAATCATAACGACAGTGCTCCGATAATGGCTGTGAATGATTTTGTCTGTTCCAGGGATGGGGGGAGGGAGGGGGGGTAGGTAAAAGCTATTCAATGTGTATGCATTTTGTCTATTTATCAAAGAGACAGTAGAGTAGAAGTAGAGTAAATGCTGTCGGTAAATACTGAACTAAATAAAAAAATTCTGCAATAACGATGCCTCAGCAGCACTCTGCGAGCAAATAAATTCAGCGTATATTACAGTGAGAGACGAGGGATTTCTCATTTCATTCCCCTGCAGTCCTCAGAATGATGTTACTATGAAGGAAGTGATTTTATCACAGACATCCAGACCTCCAAAGACTGAAGAAGTTGCAACATATGGGAATCAAATAAGGCAGTAAGGGATTTATTAAAAAACGGCCAAGAAAAATCTACTAATAGGGACAATTTCAAAACTGATTCAATACCAATACCACATAATTAAAACTTATTTTCAAACTTGCTGGATACTTGCACTTCTATCATTTATGGCATACTGTTACAACAAGAACGCAAACTAAAACAACATCCTTACAGTGAATTTGTTCTGCAAACCAAAGAAAAGTGACTGAAGCTCTGAGGAAAAAACGTCTGCCTCGGATGCAGCCATCTGCAATCTAATTTGCAATTTTTTTTCATGGCTCTTTGAACCATTTCACAAAGAGACCAATGGACTGTTATTCAAGCTCCCAGTCAAAGTAGGACTTTAGGTTTTAGAGGAGGCTACAGTACCTGTATTATTGTCTGCATGCTGAGCATGAAGTGGAGAGGATGGTTCAAACAAACTGTAAACAAACAAACAAGGAAGTATTAAGTATAAAACTGCTTAAATCAGCATATCCTGTCAAAGCTGCAGTGATACACGGCATACTGCACTTCATAATGTTTCAGTGCATTTGAAACATCTGCCCAGAGAATTTGTTCCAATAAATTAAAGAACTTGATTAGAATGCTGTGACCAACTGATCAGCTATGTTTTAAGCATTTTGACAGATTTTCCATTTCACCGTTCAGCAGCTCTTAGACATATTCAGCAGGGACACCTGGCGCTGCAAAGAGTCAAAACATATGAGTCATGGAATTTCAACTGTCTGGAGTCTACAGCACTCATCACTATTCTTGCCTTGTTAATGTAACTGTTCAGTGACAAAGCATTTCATTCAACAGCCAAATGGTCTCAATCCACCAAGCCTCTAGTCATTAAACACAGATTTGGCAGTAATATGATGACCGTTCTTCACATTAGCAAAAGATAGTTTGGAAACTAACCATGGAATTAAGGAGCCCAAACACTGGATTGTGAAAAATGTACTGTAAATAACCTCTGCCACATCCTGATTATGATCTATGGAGAACAAGTACCTTGCTGCCAAAGCTGAGATACAATAAAAGGGGTCATTACCAAAACAGGGAAATGACTCAGACAGTTTCACTTACTCTCCAAAGAACCGCCAATCATTGTTAATTCATTATATCTCCTCAGGTCCTGCTATCTAACATACAGAGAGGTCACAGGGTTATCCCGCTCCCCTGGTGGTTCTCAGCAGTTCAGGATTAAGCAGGATGTGACTGATGTAATGATAGGGGCTTAAGGAAAATGAGGCAGATGACTACAAACTGTAACTGCCCCTCCATGTCTCTGTAGAAAAAGAAATTTAATGAGATTAATTTAAAGAGCTTTAGTGAGACTAATCTGGATTTAAAACAAACACTGGTTAAATAAACATGAACAGCAAAAAGGAAGGATGAAAGAGGTGGCACAGCCAGAGAGAAAACTTCAGGAGTTTACTCAGGGTCATCGACAACATGTAGCCTTTTTAATGAAATATCATTGCGAACACGAGTGTGTGAGCGGAGAAGAGCTGCGGCAATTAATCCTACCAGCTGAAAGCTTTATGGAATCACACTCCTACCAGTATGTACAGCTTTTATTAGATCCCAGTGCCATGAGTTTTAGTTATTTAAAGACACTCTGTGCTAAAATGATTATGAAATTATAGCATCTGGTAAATTGTTACAATGGCTAACATTTTTGTTTGTAGCAAAATTAAACAAAAACTTGCTTGTTGCTTTTAGTCCATTAATTTCAGGTAAAATAGTTGCAGATGGGACTTAGCTCGTATCAATCTGTTTTCTTTTCTTGTGCGAGATTATTGTTTTTTATACATGGTCAAAAAACTAAATGTAATAAAAACCAAACTGTAGAAGTTTGCAATGCTGTCTGCCACAGTATTTGTATTGAAACCAACAGTGGGCAGCACAAAAGTGGGAATTATTAGCCAAGACACAGCCACTGTCAGCCTGTCGGTCAGCCGCTCTACTACTTTGGTCCAGACTGAAATATCTTAACAACTGTCATTAAATTTTGCACAGATATTTCCAGTCCCTAGAGGGCAAATCCTACTGATTTTGTTGATCCCCTTCATTTTGCTATAAGGCCACAATGAGGTTGACATTTGTGGTTTTGAGTGAAAATGTCTTAACAACTTCGGGATAGATTCCCATTCAATTTGGTAAAAAAATATAATAATTAAAATAAGCGTCAAGATGAGTTGCAATCACTTTGGTGATCCCTTGACTTTTCCACCATTGTTCAAAATGTCAGTGCTTTGTTTATGACCAAATACCAAAATGAATGACTTTTCCATGACCCTTAGCTGTACTTTGTGTTTAGTGCTGAATAGCTGTGTTACTTCATCCTCCTCAGTGCAAACAGATTTGTTGAAGCAGCAAAATTCTAAAACTGTACTAAAATGGTGTCTTGCTATGTGCCTCTGCCAGCGTTGCTACTGCTGGAGAATAAGTCCTTGTTTGCCACTTCGATTTGAAGAGATTTTGACTGAGCTTGTAGCCAGGAAACCAGACTTTATAAATCAAGCTGATTTAACCATTGTATTTTCATGTTTACACCATATATTTAGCTGAATAAATAGTGATAAATAATAAGCTCCCTCATCTCTAGTGTGTTGCCTGTATATGCAATAAATATGCCCAGCTTGGGTTATGATTACATTTCAAAGAAACACAGAGGGTATGGAGCCAATAAACAGTTTCCTTTTTTTATACCAAAGTACCCTGCCAGAAACTTTCATGTGGAGACATGCCAGGCAATTCCATCCATCCTCTCTTGCTTCTGGCCTGCTTTTCATCCCCAAAACACCACTAAAGTTAATGTACTCTGGCTGTCTAGTCCTCCACCAAATCTCCGCCATTTCTGTTACACCTCAGAATCCGTTGAGCTTGTCCAACGCCGATTTGAAATTGGATCAAAGGGTACAAAATACTTTTCTCCACAAAGATGTTCGATAAGACTTGTACCTGTTATTGTCAGTGGGTTTGAACAGCTGACAAAGATGAACACAATACAGATGACTGATCTTAAAACCTACTCCAGTGATTCATGTCATTGCCCTTCTCCCACAAAGCTTTCATGCCATGCCAAGATACATTCCTGCAATAGGTTTGAGATTATTATCACTTTGCTAAATGGAAGAAATCCCTGGAGAGGTGTTAAAGGTTTACACCTTTCCAAAGGTCCATCCATAAAACATGAAGGAGTGAAAATACCAGCAAGGAGAATCTGGCATTCCCTGATCCTGACTAAATCAAAATAGTTGTTTTGTTTTGTTTAGCTTTAATTCTCATTTGCTTAACACAGCTTTTGGTGGTTGGCAATCACATGACATCCAGCTTGGATTTTTACACGTGATTAATGCCTGCATGTTGTGTGAGTTGGGCCTCAAGTCGCTCCAAAATCAGGAAGTAGTACATTGTGGATGGCTAGCACAAACAAAGCTCCTTGAGCAGAAATGGATAAATAAAAGGGTCTTTTGAATGGCAAGTAAAGTTTCAAACCCTTCCAGATGGTTCTCTCGACAAGACTAAAGTTATTTGCATACTGTCGATGTGAATTGAGTTATTGGAGTACGTCGAGTTTTATTAAATACCACTTGTTGGCCAAGCATATGGCAGATGCAGCGAACCCTCTCCCCCTCGCCAAAGGCAGGCCACGCTGGATAGTTTGCAACAGAGAAGCCTGGACAACTCTTATGGGTTTGAGTTTGCCATATTATGCTTTCAGCATATTTTTTCAGCATACAGTACCTGGTTAATCTGGAGAATATTGTAGAGTGTTTGTAATTGTTTTGGATTGTTGCAATAATAATAAACATTTGCATAAAGAAAGCATATTTGTCTGCTCTCATGTTGATAAGAGCAATAAAAACTTGAAAAATATTCCTTTTAAAGTACATTTAGAACAGATAAAAAAAATTGTGATTAATTTGCGTTTAATCGTATGTTAAAAATGTTAATCAATTGACAGCGCTAATTGCTACTTAAAGTAATAATCTCAAAGATTTTCGTTTAAGTAAATGTCTGGTTGGTCAGCAAGCAACATTTGAACGTACTATTTCTTTCCAGTGCCTACTAGCGTCATGAGAAAACAGTTACCAGCTGATTGACGTCACACAGGCGACACTGTTTAGATCTTTGGGAAGTTAGATCCAAAAACACACCTGCAATTATTGCTTATAACGTTATAGTTGCTGCCAAAAAGAATGAAATGGAGATCTTCGAGATTGTAACTTTAAGTAAGGGACCGTTCGGTCTGCGTCCACCAGAGGAAAATAGGGGAGGGTCATGACTTTTTATTCTTTGTTGAGGGGAGTTTTTATTTATTAATTTTTTTTAACTTTTGTATTCATAGAAACAGCATAATTTCAAAGTGGCTTATTTGGTGCATATTTTTCCATGTAGCTCTTAGTCTCGGCCCTCCTTCGCCACCAGATGGGTCTGACCCATGAGTTTGGCTGTGGGGCACAGGGAGCACTGCTCCCCTGGTGGCTGAAATGGGTTATTGTATTGTTTAAAAAATGAGTGGAATAATGGCATGACAAGATATTTTATAAATATCTAAATAATATAAAACAACTAAATGGTGATAGGTAATACATCTGATTTCATATACTGCTTTTGTAAAAAAAAAAATTTCCTGGCTGATGATGCAAGCAGCAGGACGTAAAAAACAAAAATGAATGTTGCACTATCTGGACATCTTACCGTGCCAAAGTTGTAATAATGGTTTCCTAAATGCCACATTTGATGTCAGCTTACTAAGTGATTGCGGATTTTGTGTAGATTTGGACTTACGTTTATTCCACTTTGTTTAAACGGCGAAGTGGAGGAAGCCTAGTGACGAGTCCATAGCAACCAGTTTGTGTGTTGAATGTTACCCAGAGTGCCTTGCTGAATGGTCTCAATGTTTTATTGTTTTATTTCATGTGAATACTAGTTTATTAGATGAGTTACTTAGTATTTGAAGTAATGTAGTAATGCAGTAATGCAGGAAGTGTGCATTTAGTTTCCATGCTTATTGTGTTTCCACAACAATGTTAGTGAGTAAATCTACTGAAATGGCTACCACACCATAACAGAAGAGTGTGATGCGTCAGATGAGAATACAGAGGTTTAGTCACATATGTCATTGCTGTAAAATAAACAATGGTAATCTCTATATCCTTGCTAAGTGCAAACCAGTACAGAAGGTATTGATAAGTTGCTGGGGGAGGGTTATGCCTTTTTACCAAATCATTTTGGAGGGTCATAGAAAAATTATTACCAGCAAGGGGAGGGTCATGTCTATTTTTACTAAAGGTCCCAAAACTCCTCCGGTGGCCCCTGAAATAAATAACCAGCAGTCCCTAAAGGACCGGAGTACAACTACTCACTGATTATTCATCAACCTATTTTTTTTTTCAAAAAGGTGTATTACAGTGATAATTATTTTGTACAGTTTGTTAATATATAGGCCTGCACACAAAAAGAGTGAGGAGCTAATTGTAAAGGGTAAAGGGATGTACTAAGAAGGTTTCACTTACTCTACTTTAAAATCAGGCTGTTGTCTGCTTGTTACTATTATGAAACACTTCAATTCCCATAGGAACATTGCACATCTGCATGCCTCTGCATGTCTAATTCTGTCTCAGCTTTCAACCTGTCCAACAAGAGAACCCCACTATGCAGTAAACACTGACAATAAAGTATTGAACCACATACGTCTTTAGACGTACACTGAAAAGGGAGCAAATTGGAGTAAAATTATTTTCATACATCTTTTGTTGCTTTAGGCTCATGTAAATGTCAGCTGAGGATCACTGGCCTGGGGGCAGTGAGTCTTGTTGGCTTGGATAAATTTTTCTCAAAAGAATATAGCCAGAGGGCTCAGTCTACATCTTGCCCAAGCCTGGTACAAGTTCTACAACTACATGTGTCTTTCTGAAATGTCAATCAAACTGAGAAAGGAGGAAGACTCAAAGACAGGTGCTGGTTTTAACATGCTTCAAGAATGGGGGAAATTGTCACTCTTCCACCTGCTTTAGTAAAACTAGGAAAATCAAAAATTTAAAGTAGACTTGTTATTTTTGACTTTATTTTGAACATGTTAGTCTTACTTTGGCATTTGATGGGAACTTGGGCTGTTGATAATACTGAGACAGACATAAAGATCCAACAAGATCCAACATTCAAGCATAATTTAAAATGCAGGTAGAACAAACACACTTAAGACGGATGAATCAGGGGAATTTGTATAATAAAACCCAGCTGTCTAAACAATGAACTAGTTCCAGGAGTGTAATATTACAGTAAAGATCAATATTTGATCCCCAAAGCATGACTGCTGCATCTGTTAAAATTCTTAATAGTACTGTTCAAGAAAAAATAAAGCACAGACGTTATGTTCAAAATGTGGTTTGAATGAAATTATGAATGGACCCTCTTCCTCAACACATATGTATGTCATGCAAACACATACACACAGTGCATCAAAAAGGCTGATTTTGTTTTACAGATAATTATTTGAATTCATTAGGCTATAATACACTTTGAAACCACATTCATTGTCACAAAATCAAATCAACAACTATTGTTGGGATGCCTATACATACACTGATGTTACTCATGCCTCAGTAGCAGAATAAAAGCACAACATGTCAGACACTAAGCTGAACACATGGTGCAGGAGTTCAAACCACAGCACACACTGTATAGTAAGCTCATAAAAATGCTGCTGTTTTGCACAGCAGTTCTGCCCAAATCTTATCAAAAACACAGTTGGCAGCCACTCAGCACAGATATTATAAACTCTAACAGGTTGGGACAGCAGCCAATCAGCAACTCCAACTTCCCTCAAGCTTAGCGTTCCTCAAAAGTGTCCTTTATCAACACCCAGAGCTATGATCCTCTCCGTAGATATAATGGCCAGCCCATTCAGTCTCTCTTGTGCCATATGCTGCTCCACAAGTACTTAGTGATTAGTTCTGATTCGGAAAAACATCCCTCACACTGTTTTAATTGTGTGACAGGTGTTACATAAAAGAGGGGCCTATACTTCACTTTAAATTACAGAGACCCATTAGCAAACATGATGCCAAAACAACAGCAGTGCAGACACATTGCTGATGATCCACAAAAAACATGAGACTAAAGTCATTTCAGTTCTTTAAACACAAATATGTCCAAGGGACAAATCTAACTACTATGGTAATACTGTTGACATTTCTGTCACTTGTTCTAATCCTAAATTGAAAGAAGAATAGTCTGATATGGTTCATCTAGTCCTCATGACATGGCCTTCTCCTTCCTCCAGCAGAAAACATCACAGAAAAACCCTGTAAAATGAATAAGACATAGAGTAGCAAAGATAAATCATTTACACTGGAAAGTTCTTCACCTCACTTCAACCTCCAACCACTGGAGATGGAACGTTACAAAGCCAAAAAATGTGATTTCAGTCAGGTTAAACCTGAGTGCTTCGCACACAATTCAACTCATAAGATGTGCTTGATGAGCTGTATTACAAAAGTGGGAAGGTGTCAGCCAGAAACAAACAACTGGAGAAAAAAAAAAGAAAAGTGCAGCAGTTTTCAGTTGAAATGCCAAATATGTTAGGGCAGAGTCCTAAAAAGAACTCCTTGATTGACAAAATTAATTTTGACAGGAACTTAATCACACAGCAGCATCTAATCTAACTTTAAGTCGCCGTGATTAGACTTCAAACACTTTCAATTTAGTTTTAAATTAGGAGGTTCTTGTTGTGACATTAGTAAACTATGATTCATCAGGAATCATCTCACTCTTACCGATATAATGAAAAGGTATCCTCACTATTCCCAGAAATATATGTGCCTGAACATATTAAGTGATATGTAATCAGATTGTACTGTATGCTCATTGGAGAGGGAGCCCTCTTTTGTTTGGTTTTTTATTATACTTTTTTTTTCTGAGGTTTTTTCCATTTTTAGGGGGAATGTGATTTTCCTTATACGGATCGAGGGTCTACAGATAGAGGGTGTCATATGCTACACAGCTTGTAAAGCCCCTTAAGGCAACTTGTGATTGTGATATTGGACTATACAAGAGTTAAAAAAGCATTTTATATTGAGCCAACAACAGATGTGTTTGTCCACACTAACATCGGTCACAAGAGATCCTCATCCTGAATTATAAATTTAAACACATAAATATTAATTTTATTGCCTAACACATGTGACAGCGCTCTATCTACTCATCTCTGTGTATAATAGCATTGCTTATAACCCCATATGCCATTCTTCGGTGCATACAACATGCCACAGTATGTGGTATTTTTTGGGATTCCTTCAATTTGAAAAAAACAATCAAATATCCCGCTGACTGACATCACCGTCGCTTTACAATCATAACCCATAACAGCAAATTGCATCATATGGTGTTGCTTTAATGTTGAGAAACTGTTTCCTTGTGTGTGTCACACAAAACATTTGACGAGTAAAAGCATTTTAGTTCGTTGTGAGCATTTATCCAATAGTACATAAAGGCCTCTGTTCCAGGCAACATATCTTTTTGTTGAAATAAAAAAATAAAAGCAACAAATGCTGCATTGTTAGGAAGATGTAGAATACTGACATGCTCTTTGGAGAATTCAGCAATGTGGAAAACCAGAATCAATAGCAAACATTCACAGACAACTCTATTGTTAAAATATTAAGGCAATGTTTATTTAAAAAGGAAAAAAAAACATGCATTGTGGAATGGCACCATTGTATTTTCAGCCTCGAGTTTTTTAAATACTTTAAAAGTTGTCTTTGAATTTTGTTTTGTTGTATCCCTGGTGGCTAAAGTAGTTCACATTTGTTCCTTTCTTTCTTCTTTCCTCTCAGTTTCCCTTGATCCACAGAAGCAGTTCACACATTATTACAGGCGTGTAGTCGCCACTCTCTAAACATGATTTTGTACTAGCTACTTTCAGGATTATTAGCAATAGCATTATGAAACTAAAACCAATTTAAATGCAGTTTTATTAAAACTTTAATCTTGCAACAACCAGTCCCTTCGAAAAACCACAGAGTTTATGAAGAGGAGTAAACATTCGGCTCACATTACCTCAAAATGTTTATGAAGAGAAATTTGTTAGTTTTACATAGGCTTCAATGTTCCAAAGCTACTGTGGAGAGTTTTTGATAGATCAGTGTGCTACAAAACCATATTATATGTTAGAGTTTAATTAATGTAATCAATGCTGTGCAAAATTACATTACTCAGAATAATGAACAAGCCATCGATGACGGCAACATTAATCGGAATAAAGAAATATACGGCTGAATATTGAGAGTTAGAGGCTGGTCCAGGCCAAGTCAAGCATCCATCATCATCCATTTCTCCTTTTTGTTCCTTTGTCAAGAGAGCAGAATTAAAGAGTGAGAGAGAGAGAGAGAGAGAGAGAGAGAGAGAGAGAGAGAGAGAGAGAGAGGAATGATTTAAAATTCGGACAGAAGAAAAAGAATGTTAAGAGGAAAAATGAAAAACTCAGACCAAACATTGCTGGTGCCAGCTTGCTAGACATTTGTAAACTGTATGGAAATACTGGTATGGAAGGCAGCATGTGGGATGTTTCTGAGTGCAACATTTTTGCTTGATGGATACAAATGTGCTCCCACTGGAGAGTTTATATACCTAAAAAGACCTACATAAACCTGTGTACATAAGATCGCTGACCTCCACTCTGCCACTGTAAATCACCTTTCCTTTCCTGCCCAATACCTGACCTTTGAACTATATCTCACTTGCATTATCTTGATTTGTGTGTGTGCAAATTGCTGTGTGCTGAACATTCACAATATCCTAAGGTAAACATGGGGCAGCAGTTGTTAACAGCCTTGAAGTAAGCACCTTATTGGCACCAATAAGGGGCCGCTCCAGTTAAGCTTATGACAAGTAGTAAAGGTCAGTGAGTGACGAGTGTCAGTTATGTTGGCAATAAAAGCCTCAAATGCATCCGCAGGGCGCCATTATTGCAAGTAATTTAACCATGAGACGACAAAGAATTCAAGTTAAAGTGCTCATATTATGCTTTTTGGCTTTTCCCCTTTCCTTTCTTGTGTTATATCTTTTTGTACACGTTACAGTGAAAAAGCCCAAAGTCCACCGCAAAGGGACTTACCATCTCTCACAAACTGCTCCAAACAGCTCTATTGTAGTCCAGCCTTTACTTTGTGACAAACGTGCATCACTTTGTAACACACGTTATAATGCTCGCCTAGCTGCTAGCATGGCACTCCCTCATACTCTGCAACCAAGGGGGTAAGCTTCGCTTCAGATCTCGAAACTCCAATGGCGCCATTTTGTTGCTACAAAGCAATCACCTCCTGTTAGCATTCCACTGACCGCCATTTTTTTTTTACGTCACTTGACAGCGAATAACTTTACATCTGAAGCGTTTAAAGACTATATTTGTCCGTTATATGTGTATACATTGTATAATGTATAAAAGGTTCCATTACCTCGTACCTCACGTTATGGCTCCGTAGCAGACGTTTTTGTAAAAATAGGCTAACGATTGTGTTAACCAAGTGACTTACTGTCGCATAGTAGAGGAATTACCGTATAGTACAGGAGAAGCTCACAGGCAGTTTCGACTTACATTAGCTGTTTAGGTTTAATTACTAATGTTAACTAGCATGTTAGTTAGCAATAATTAGCCTGTACCTATGTTATCTCCTTACATATACCTACACTCTCCGTCTCTGTAAGACTGGGAATGATTGAGATTTCTCTTGGCACAGCTACCAGAAGACTTACAACTTTCAGACACTTGTGACTTGCTCACGTCACATTTACGTTGTCTCTGTCAGTTGGAGGCTGCGCAGTAAAGCAAGAGATCACCGGAAAAATGTGCTTCTAATATCCTTCACTGGTCTCCGTCCAGAGCAACGGGGTCTATTGGTCCATTATATATATGTCAATGTCTGCAACTGACTAGCTAGCAGTACTTACTGCGCATGTGCAACTCCCAACAAAGATGGAACAGAAGTGAGATGCCTCACTCTGTAGCTAAAACAGAGAGCTAAACACACAGGGTCATAGGCGGGGGAAGTAGGGGTGCTGTAGGTGTTGCAGCACCCCCTGTTGGCAAACAGCGATGACAATAAAATGATTGCTTATAAATATCTCTGGTTGTAGTTTCTGTTCCACGACATTTTGTATGTTATGTTTGGGGTGTGGGATGAAGAGACGGATCATTTAAGTAACAAGAGAGCTTTTCACCAGGGTGGAACAGCTGATCTCTTCACCAAGGTGGAACAGCTGATCCACTTGTCTACTGCTGGCTCCAACAGGTCTTTCTCAGCTCTTCACCACCTGAAAACCTGGCTCCGTAGCACTATCAGTCAGAGTAGACTTTCACATATCGCACTGCTTCTGCTGCTGTTTATCAGCCGAACTCCAGAGCGCAAATCTACGTTTGGCGTACCGAAATCATCATAAAGTAGAGACACGGTGTCTAATCTCTGCGTTGTTTTCCTGCCACCGTGCAGGCCCAGATGGTAGCCTATATTAAGCCTAGTATGATTGTGATTTATATATGCCTATTATGAAGAAACAAATAGTCTGTAACTTTTTAGAATTTGTCACATACTTTGCTGTTCGTTGTTCTGAGTTCGCCGTGCAGTACGCACCGTCAGCTCAGCTGTAGCCTACTTCATGGAGGGGAGGGGAGAGACAAAGCTAGAGTGGTTGTGCAATGTGCAGTACAACAAATATATGGTGTTTTCTGAAAATTAAACTACATAAACCTATTCTGGTACAACCTCTAAATACAATTATGAACCTGAAAATGAGCATAATATGAGCACTTTAAGTCAATAACGTGACATTTGCATTAGGCACCAATATAATTATGATAAAACCTTTTCCTAGGTATTGTATCTAAATTAATGGCCATGAAAATATATATATTTCTGCTCAAAACTTCCAGTTGCTTATTAGGCCACTGAAGTCAGTGTCTTCCCTGCACTGTGTCTCTGAAGCTAAACAGGTGCTAAGAACATGGGATAACAACAGTAGCTGCCCAGAGAGTGGAGACAAGGATGAAGAGGCCAAGCACTCCCTCCGCAAGGCTTTACTGTAATCACAGTCTTGGGCAGCTGGTCTACTCACTGAAGAAACAAGGATGGAGTTCAAGGCTGCATAAACACAGCTCTTTATCGAACAAGTGACACTGACTGTCAGCTTTCTATTTGGTGCTGAAATCACCTTTCCCATCAGCACGGAAGATTACCAGCACAGTTTGCACAGAAAAACACTTCAACTTGGGCATTTTAAGGCCAACTATTTGATGGAATTTCTGTTATTGTATTAATGATTGAACTGAGAAGGAAACGTTTCTGCTGTCTAAAGATAGATGCTGTGCTTCGCTCTGTTGTGGTCTGCATGGCTGTGAAAGTGGATTAAACAGGCTTTAACATCAAGATGAGCTCTAATGAAACCCGATGGGGGATTTAGCCTGTCTGTTTGGCCAGCTGACTCCTGTAAAATACCCATCACTGTCTCCTGTTGCCTGCTCTAAAAGTAGCCTGGTGGTGCCAGTCAGTGCATGCTGTGGCCTTACACCATTTGATGCTTTTGTCTGGATCATACAGCAGCTAAAACATTCAATCGCACCATACATGTTTATTCTGTATTCTTGTGTCAATCTTTGCCTAAGGCAAGGCAGTTTTATTTGTATAGCACATTTGAGCAAAAGGGCAATTCAAAGTGTTTTACATAAAACATTAAAGAGCAGTTAAAAACAATAAAAAAATTATAAACAGATAAAGTATGACAACAAAATTTACAGTGCAGTATAAGAAATTAACAATTATTTAACGCTGAATCGCATCTAATCATACATGTTTATTCTGTATTCTTGTGTCAGTCTTTGCCTAAAGACATCTGTCACACTCCCATTTAAAACTGAAAAAGGATTTGTCTGATATGTACCCTACTCATTTTATTGCTTTAAAGGAAAAATTTGACATTTTGGGAAATACGCTTATTTGCTTTCTTGCCGAGAGTTAGATGTCCGTATTGTAAATATGAAGCTACAGCCAATTAGCTTAACTTAGCACAAATATTGGAACCAGAGGAACAGCTAGCCTGGCTCTGTCTGAAGGCAAAAAACGTATTAGCTCACTAATTAATTTATATCCCATTTGTTTATTCTGTACAAAAACCCAAGAGTAAATTCAACAAGTTGTGTTGCCAGTGGTCAGATTTTGTTGCCTTCGGACAGAGCCAGGCTAGCTGTTTTCACGTTTCTTAATGCTAAGCTTAGCTAATATGCTGATTGAGCTTCATATTTACAGACATGTATTGATGTTTTTATCTAACTCTGCAAGAAAATGACGAGAGTATTTCCCAAAACGTCAAACTATTCATTTATTGATGAAATGAAGGGAAAAGGCTTGACTTTAGTCTTACTATAGCAGAAATATACCTCAAATATGAATTACAAAAGGAAGGTTAACCTTGCACTTCTGTACATTCTTTTTTCAACAGCATCAGTACATATTCACACGCTTGGTAATAATGACCCAAAAAAACATCTGCTCTACATGCCTCTGCAAATTGCCCCAAAAAATTTAATGTTTTGAATTTTAAAATGTGCCAACAAGCCATCATGTGCAGCAACCACGTAGAACCACAGGTACAGCAGAAGATAGAAGCAAAGACATTTTCATTCTACTTAGAGCCATCTACCCTAATGTCTGAATCCTCCACCCTCAGCCCATTAAGGAAAGTCATAATGATGATCAATACGGTAGTAGCACTGTGCACAACAAAACCATCTATCAAGAGAGGTAAGCTTATAAAAATATTGGTCAACCAATATTGACCGTGGCTCAAACAATACATCAAGCCGTGAAAGCTCTATTGCTGTTCACCTTTTTCTTCTTTGTGTCTGTTTTTCTGATGTTTTTTTTCTCCACTGTGTCTCTCCCCACAGCAGGGAATGGAAAGTCATAATCGTCTAAACACATTCCTGTTCCATCTTTAACAGACTAGTAACAGACAGTGCATTCACCAACACAGAACTTAACTGCACTGTTCCCTAACAATGGCTTTGTTAATATATTGATATATAAATCATGATGATGGGTTGATTTATATGGAACACATTTAAATGTGAAACTATCAGGGTTTGCAGCCATGGTGAAATAGTTTGTGCTTCATATACAGCTACTGTATTGTCAAACTCACACTCTGGCTTCTGTGATGAATAACTGCAGGCATGGACCAAAAGGAAAATATTTGCACCATGGCACAGATGCCATTCCCCCTGCTCTTACTCATTATCCAGCACAATGTCAAAGTACCCCAAGTTCACTGAGAGGGAACATTCCTTCACATTGCCATCTATGGGCATCACAAATAAACAGTCACCCCAAATCATGAAAGACTTCCACTTGCCATGTAAGGACACGATTAATTTCCTCCTCTGTCCACACAAATGCAGTAACAAATACTTTATATCTGATCACCATAATCACAATAAATGTCCACAAGACAAGAGGGAGAATACGCATCACACGCTACATAATGCTTCACTTTCAGAGGATTCAAAATATGAAAACAAATATTTTTTCCGTGTTTTTAAATTTACTTTACAGATTTGCTTGAGAAGCCACGCAGCCTTTTTGGAGGAGAGCAATCTGAGGAGTGCAGCGCGCAGAGGGGTTGGGCAGGGATGCTGAGCCGGCCAGCGAGGGAACAGCAGCACTTGTTTGCCAAACTTGCGATTAAACATAAGCACATCTAAGACGAGCTTGGAATGATATACTGAATATAATATATATCCGTTTTGAAGACAAGCAAGTAATCATTAATATTCTGTTGTGTCTGCAACTTCAAAGTGTAGCGTTGTACGCCTATAAAAAAAAGCGTTGCAGAATCGGTTCAGGGAGTAGAAGACCAGATACTTTGCTGTGACAAAATATTTCCAAAACTTTCAATTTGTTGTCTTATGTTCACCTACCTTATAACATTCAATAGAGCACGGGTCAAAAGCAGTACAGGTAGATGGGAAAATGGCAATCCAGTCAAACTTGTCACGGGTCCATGTGTGGCACCGCAGCAGTACGGCAGTCCAATCTAGTCACATCTGAAATGATAACGATACTTTGCTAAGGAGGCTCGCCTTCTATCGTCACCGAGCCTGGGGTTGGACGGCGATGTGAGGAGCACCGCGGGATCTCCAGGGCGCACGAATAATCACTGCGTCAGGATTGGCCAGAGCGGCCGTGACGCGCCGGCAGGTGGCACACCCGGCAAATAAAAAAGTCCAGATTCATTCATTGATAATAGCTCTGGGAAACTGTGGCAGCTCAGCACTCACAGTGGCAGATAAACACGACAACCATGGGAGTCATATAAGATCAAAATGGTCAGGGTCCTCCTTATTCCATATCTGTCTCTCTGCAAACTCTGTGAGTCTATGCTATTTCCGTTTTAATGGGACAGTGTCACCACCCAAAGCTTCAAGCTGTTTCATTTGGCACAAAATACTGAGCTACTTCATTTGGCACAAGTCCAAATTACACGTTTTCTAAATTATTTTTAGCCTTTCTTACTTATGGGGCAAAAAAAACTCGTTGGATTCAGCGGGATGCAAGTGAAGATGAAGTCTAAATATGGAGACTACTGCAGACACTTACACCTAAATAAAATCAGAGCTAAAAAAATAAATAATTATAATTTCACTTGTTTATTTCACCCAATGTGGGGGAAAAAACAAGTCAAGTGGAAACTAAGTGTGTTTTGACACTTATCTGAGAGTAATTCAAGGAGCCACAGCAATTATTTTAATAATTTTTTATATAAACACAAATAAGGAGTGAGTGGTAATCCTTGGAGGAATGTGTAAGCCAATTATGGCTAGCTGCAGGGACTTGTGGAATGGAGCCTCAGAGCTTCCTGCTCAGGCTCACTGCAGACCCTCGGACCACATTTCCTGTTCCCAGTGCACAGGCAATATTTCTATGAAAATACAGAACGGTTAGAGACATGAATATGATATCATGCCGTCCAACATTTACAGTGCTCTCATCATCCTAATGCCTTGTAGGCTATTTGACACTGTGTCTGTGTGTACTTTATCATCAGTGGCATGTATGCATCCTGTAAGTGAGGAACCAGTTATTTCCATCTGGATGCTGGTGTATATGAAAGTGAGTGAGTGAGTGAGTGAGTGAGTGAGTGAGTGTGTGTGTGTGTGTGTGTGTGTGTGTGTGTGTGTGTGTGTGTGTGTGTGTGTGTGTGTGTGTGTGTGTGTGTGTGTGTGTGTGTGTGTGTGTGTGTGTGTGTGTGCGTGCATATAGGCTTACATTATATTTTGACTGTTGTAAGTAGATGAGAAGGACAGCTTAGACACTTGCTGATCTAGTTGGTTAACTTTAGAGTTTATGTTGGGTGTACTGTGTACTCTCTCTCTCTCTCTCTCTCTCTCTCTCTCTCTCTCTCTCTCTCTCTCTCTCTATAGTCTCGTGGATATTTGCTAATCTGCATTTATTTAAAGAATCTAACATACTTTTCAGAGATGTAGAAGCAGAAAAGCAATAAATCAAGGTAGAATGAGGGCAAATATTGACATAAAAGCCAATTTTCAATGTTGACTATGCCCAGGCTGATAGAGCAAACATTGCAAATGAAGGCTGCAAATGACATCTGGGACACTGGGGATAACCACCAGCACTGATCAGTGTATTATATAATAAGCCATACCTAGTGTTAATAGCATGCAAATAGAGAAATACGTAATTAAATAAAGTATCACATTTCCAAGTAAGACACAGTTAGTGTGGTGTCAGGATTTATTTTTCACATTGTAAATAATAAGATGGTAAAGGGAACTCAGTCAGTGGTTCTAGTCCAGCACACCTGCTATGTGGGTCTTGATAAGCACACACTCCAAGCTGAGCCTCAACCTTCACCTTCCTGCAATTTCACACTGTCTGATTCCTCAAGAACTGCATGGCCACACTGATAACCAAGTCACAGTAGCTCACTGGTTTACAGAGACAGTTTTCACTTCATAATGGCCTCTTCCATCCAACTCCAACTCTCAAGAGTGTCAGCAAAACACCGGATTACAAAGAAATAACATGGAAACATTTAAATGTCTCTGCTTTTGTGCTGAAGAATTCAAGGTTCTATAGACAATAAGCACCAAAGTTAAATTCTAACAAAAATATTATGTGCTTCTCCTATAACAATTTCATCTACAGGAAATAAAAGTCAGTGAAATAGAGAAAAATGCTATGCCCACTAGGTGAAAATATGTATCACTGCTTCAAACCATGAAATGTTTAAAGGAACCACAGTTGGGGTTATTCAGGGTTACACATTTAGAGAAAACATCACCTGCCTGATTCTACATTTCTGATTTCATAGCGTGAGTAATTTCCACCCATGATTACAGCTCAGACATACTGTTAGAAAGCTTTAAGCCCTCATTTTGGCAAATATTCCTGGAAAAACACATCTGCGCTGATTAACAAATTACTATCACTTAGAACTAAATATCACATTTTTTACATGACCATACTTTGAATATGCACACAATCATGTACAGAGAGGAAAATGAATGTATTCTCATATTTTGATTTGGTTGGGTGCTGGTGCCGATGACATATTGAATTCCACAAGTCTTTGATTTTCTGCAGGGCTTTTTCAATTTAGAAATAATGTATTTTTTCTTCTGAAAAATAATTAGAAGCTAACATCCTCAGGGTGATTTCTCTGTGTGTGTGTGTGTGTTTGTGTGTGTGTGTGTGTGTGTGTGGGGGGTCTGTTTCTGTGCATATGTGACTGCGTCCGTGTCCTTCCTTGACATATGCAATGAGATAATAGCATCTGAATACAAATGAAGTGTTTCAAGTAGTCCCCCAGTTCTACATTGCTTTCTTATCATTTCTCTTTTCTACTTTTTTTTACCTCAAGCGTACATATTCAGTCCAGTATTTTCCCTTTTATAGGCATCTCTTCATCCCTCTCTTCACATGAATAAAAAATCTAAATCCTCTCACTATGTCCAAATACTTCTGCATTTTCATAGACATTTTAGCACTGACCTTGATCACAGCTTGACTTGTCATCCCCACTGTCATCCTTGTCCTTTAGCAAGTTGTTAGGAGAATATACAAGTAGGCCCCATCTCTCACTGTCTCCCTGCAGGACTTATTTGCCATACGGCCTGTCAGCAAGATCCTCATTCCTTCATTCTGAAAGCTCTTCAAAGTGAAGATTGCTACACAAAATATCTGACTGCATATTTCTCTAGTGCACTATGCATCCTTTGAAACTCTCATCCGAACTCAGACAAGCAGAAATCACTGGAAACCCAACTAGTGATTGCAGTGCGTCAAAATGTTCCAAGTCTGGCTTGGATTTGAGTATTGATGTTTCATCAATGGGGAAACCATAGGGAGGGCAATCAACAGCCTGTGGTTAGAGATTGTACCATGGTGTGACAAAGAGTAATCACAATCAAAAAGTATAAAAAAAAGTGCTTCTTTCAGACTGAAGAGAGGACACATACTGTAAATCAACAGCTCTGGTTCAGTAGTAGGTTAGTTAAGGTTCTAATTGAAACTAAGGACAGAGACACCACTTTCATTTGGATTTAGAAAATTAGGAAGAGAGAAATGGTGATAGAAAATATGAGAGAAATGACGCAAACTCACATGGCACATATGCAGGCCCGGATTATCCAAAAGGGCACTTGGGCCAGTGCCCAGGGGCACCAACCATTCACAACCAGTGGGGGGGCACCACATGACACAAGCTTTAACAATATTTTCCATAAATTGTTATATTATTCACTTGAAATTGTTGAAAGACCATACATTACTCGTGTATGAACACTAATTTTACAATAATAATAATAAAAATACATTATAAATGAATCAATATTACATGACTACTATCACTCCCCCTCCCCAATCTGTCAGAGTTGAGTTGGTCCACAGGTACGTGCAAATGTAACATTTGGGGGATGGGGCGGGTTTAACAATAATCAAAAGTGGCCAGTTTAACCCTCCCAAAAAATTTTATAATAATGATGAATGTAAAATATTAACTGTTATAAAAAATGATAAGTGTTTGGCTTTCTTGATTCAATGTAATTGGCAAGCAACGAAAAATATTTTTCACACAACCCCCCCCCCACCCCCCCCGTGAAATAAAGTCGGAAAAATATATATTTGACCTACCCACGATGCTGCAATATATAGTATTGATTTTGGCTTTTTGAATTGATAGACATTTTGAATTGAGAAAGTTTGAATATAGTGCTAACTGCTCATATGCCTACATGTATGTATCTGGATAAGTTAGTAAATTACATTTGAGAAATCCCCTTGATTATGTCTGATATTTTTGGCAGGGGGAAAGCAAGTGTTGGTTTCTCTTTGCATAATAAAAATGCTTTGTTTTTTGTTAGTTTTTTTGGCTTGTCTGCTGGGCTGATTTACTGATGTGTATTGATTTTGAATTGAGTGCTGTGCTTTTTGAATTGATAGACATTTTGAATTGAGACATTTGAATATAGTGCTCACTGCTCATATGCCTACATGTATGTAGTTGGACAAGTTAGTAAATTACATTTGAGAAATCCCCTTGATTATGTCTGATATTTTTGCCAGGAGGACAGCACGAGTAAAGGGGGTAGTTGACGGGGGTGGGGGGGGCCTTTGAGGTATAGTGCCCGGGAGCACCATATTGTCTTAATAAGGGCCTGCACATATGCATCTTACATTGATAAATATTTACCATGAGAAATTCTTAGTCTTTTTTAAAACAATGGTTCCTTGAGTTCCCAAGAATCCTATAAAAGGGGTTATAAATATGAACTTAATGGCTACATTCATTATATCAAGCTACAAGGCTAAGGCCTGTTTGGCTCCTTAGCTTGCTTGTTCATATTTTTTAAATAGTATTTTTGCAATGCATACATCTCGTTTTTATTTGTTTGTTTGTTTACTACCTCTTACACATCCGGCTTTCAATGATATACACATCCCCTTTTTATTAAAGGTGTACCTTACCTATTAAGTATTGCATTTCCATTAAGTTAGGGGGTTAGTGGGAGGCAGATTTAAAAAAAAATAATACGCAGAAGTTGAGATATCCTGAGTTTTAGTCCCCTAACCCCTGGATCTTTCACTTCCTATAATGTAAGGATACAATGTAGATTTTCCCTAGCTGGAAAACAGCCACATTTCTCCACACCTCCAGTTGGTGTCACAGGCCTGTAGTCTCAGGCAAAATCAGAAATCCCTATGATATCATCAGGGCTGCTAGGAAAGACGCTATTAAATTAATTAAATATTCAAAGTCTGAGTAGTACTTCTTATGACAGATAAACTGATGTCCATGTTCATGTGTAAAATCAGTGGAGTTCACCTTTAAAATGCAAACAATTCTGAGTTTGTTTGTTGAATTTCCACTTCCTGTCATCAGTCTGACTCATTGCCTTACATAATATCACCCTGATCCACAGCCACACAGATAATTTTAAGTCTTCTTAATAGCCGCATGCTTTCATTGTCAGACCCAAGGTGAAGAAGATGTCACCCCAGGTTTATTGTGATGCATGTTACACAGTGTCCTTCATACAATCTCACATGTTATTCTCAATGCTATCAAATGAAATTAAAATGACTTCTAAAGCGAACTGAGGAGCAACATACAAACAGTCTTCAAGTTGACAAACACAATCCGTCACCCCAGACTTCCCTGTTTCGCACTGTTTCTCCGAGTCCCATCTGTCACCAGTCAGCAGCTATTCAGTCAGAACAAAAGTCAGATTATTGAGACTTTAATTATGTTGAAGGCCTAAGCTAATTAATTATCACTATCAGTGGTATGGAACATCCCTTTAGATAAAGAAACCAAATCTAATTATCTTTTGACCTCTCTCTCTTTCTCCCCTCTGCAAGCTTACAGTCAACACACAACATGCATAAACTTGAAAGTCAGACATTAATATTCTGCAAAATTTTCACTGCAGAATTCCACAGAAAAATTGTGTCCGCTGGCATTCATTGTCTCGCAAACACACAGGGGGAATAGACTGAAGCTTTTCCATGCTTGAGATAACTTACCAGCATGGCTCAGAGCTTTGACAGACCCAGTTGAACTAATTCCTCCCCGAGCCACAAAAACGGGGCTTTCCCCACAACCAACAACACAATGCCTAAATCACTTATTTGTATTCGTATGCCATGGACCAACCACTTGCTCACCATACGCTGCTTTGTCTCTCCTCCCTTAATCCCAGCTCCACTCTTTTCCTAATGATTTCCAAACACGCACCTGGTTAGTCAAATGCTGATCTTCCAATATTCATAAAACAAAGACACCCAACAGGGATTTTACTGGATACAGTTTAAAACATAAGCACTCATGGGGCGCGTGTGTGCGCCTGTGATAAGGAATGAGTGTAACAGTGAGAAAACGACGATAGAAAAACAACAAGTGGAAGGATGGATAGTAACAGAGCACAATTTCTGAGTTTTGAACCCTTATATGTACTGGATAATAGCTAAACCTCAAAGGCTAAAATGAGGGTGTTCATCCTTTTTGTCTCCCAAGCAGATTCTTGGCTTGGTTACTGAATTAAACATCCAGACGTCCAGATGTAAAAATATCAAAGAGATCAAAGGGATGGGAGGAATAATCAAGATAAGCAAAGGCAAATAAAGGGATGCAATGTAATAACGAATTACTATGTGAGCGTGTGTGCTGCTGCACACATACAGCATAGTTCTTTCTGCATGTTTACCTTTAAGCACCCAAAATGTACTCCATTTATCTTTTTGCACTTATACAATCAGGTAAAGTGTTGATAAATATCCTCCTCTGAAGAAAGACCACATCTGCTCTTGGTTGTTAAACTCATATTAGCTCTTCATGCAGGACTAATCAGAGCCATCCAGCCAGGCTCATGGGATAATGCTGGATAATACTGTTTTGATGGACTGGGAAACAGTTCATCATGTCTCATTACATCATGACGAGACATCCACAGACACTCTGATATCTGCACTTTGCTATAGGAAACCAAAATCTACAAGAGGTTAAAGGTCATATTTTTAACACAAATTCACTTGAGTACATGACATGACTGTTGCAGCATACCTTTTGTTATTGCACAAGTCATGAACATGTTCAAAATCCATTTAGGACTAAACTTTGTTGTTTTAGGAACAAGACCAACTGGGTATCTACATTAAAAGTGAGACTTCAGCCACGCTCGAGCACTACTGCGGCGTTCGGTCCATTCACTCCAAGCTGACTCTGACATTAATTCAGCCATGTAGTCTGTAGTCAGAACCAGCTGTCTGTCAGCAGTAGCTCCTGAGGTGCTGAAAGGAGAGCGGCCCACCCAACTGGCTGACAGACAGCACCAATTTAAAAATAGTTGTCAAGTAGTTTCCATGAAGTATAAAGGAACAGAATTAGCATTATTATTATTTATTGATGCATTGATTTGATTTCTGTCTACAGGTAAAAAAGGAAAGCTCATTGACACTGGGAGAATTAAAAAGAATCAACTTTGCTAATGGTGTTCTCTACCGCTCCAGAAAATGCTTCTCTTTTACCGTTAGAAAGAAACGTGTGCCACAACTTATTTTACCAATTATGGATTATGCTGATGTTGTATATCAGGTTGCACCCCAGCACTAATCTTCTCCCTCTCAATGTTGTTTACAGAATCTGTAGATTTGTTCTTGGATGTCCTTTCACAACTCATCATTGTATTATGTATAAAAAACTTGCTTTACCATCACCCTCAATAAGAAGACAGCAGCATTGGTTACAGTGTATTTATAAGTGTATACATTTACATATACGAATCTTTGTGATTTAAAACTTGTTTTAAATGCAGAAAAAACTAAAGTCATGCTTTTTTCAAATTCAAAATCTAAATCAACTCTGCCTTCAATCCTCACTTCCCAAGGTACGAAAATTGAATGTGTTTCTAAGTACAGATATCTTGGTATTTTAATTGATGAATCTCTTTCTTTTACCTATCATATTCAGCAACTAGCAAAAAGATTAAAACTTAAACTAGGGTTTTATTTCAGAATCAAATCCTGCCTTTTGTTCGAATCTAGAAAGAGGCTGGTCGCTGCCACTTTTATGTCTGTACTTGACTATGGTGATGTTTTATACATGCATGCTTCATCTCAAAGTTTACATGCACTGGACACTGTATACCATGGATCTCTGAGGTTCATCACTCGTATGAAAGCCCTCACTCACCATTGTGAGCCATTGCTGTATGACTTCAACACTGGCATATCTTTATATACAAGGCTATTTTAGGTCTCCTTCCATCCATCAGTGTAAATTGTACCGGGACTTACAATCTTCATTCCCAGGATCTTTTCCTTCTGTCTAAGCCCCTCAGATTGGGATAATCTACCTGTAAACATTCTATCCAATTTATCTCTCCACTCCTTTAAAAATGCCCTGTCTTCTTATTACAGTACCAACTGTACCTGTCCATAACACCTCTACAACACCATGATAACACTGTAACCACCACTTCCAATATTATTACCAATATACTATTTCATTCTTGCTCTGCCTCAAACTCGAATATGATTGCCTGATTATGATGCTTTTTTGTCTTTGTTTGTTTGTGGCTGTTGTTGTTTTGTTAACTGTTGTGTCTAATTGTGATTGTACCCCTCGAAAACGAGATGCTACATCTCGAGGGGTTATTTCTAATAAAGAATTTCCAGAGAGAGAGAGAGAGAGAAAGAGAGAAAGAGAGAGAGAGAGAGAGAGAAAGAGAGAGATAATTGATCAATCATTGCATATAATGTTAAGTGCAAAATAATATATATATATAATATATTTGGAAAGGTCTAATTTTTCAGGGATAAACCCACTATGTATGCATTGCATTCAACTTTATATCCATTGTAAATATTCAGCCAGATTCAAGACCTTTTGTACTAAACCTAGTGGCACCTGGCAGAGCCCAGTTTGCACTTAATTGCTAAATGATTCAATACTGCATGCTCATGTTTTCAGGATGAAAAATGTATGTATCTTGTACAGTATCACTGTGAAAATGACTCTGGCAGAAATATCTCACAGCTGAGTGTTCTATTCCAGTTACCCATGACAGGCAACCTAACACAATAAACATATACACGATTCCAGGTTATTAAAAATGACAGGCTGTTAATCATATCCCTCTGGATGATAAACAGAGAGAGGCGATTGAAAGAAAAATAGAGAGGAAAAAGAAAAACAACAGAGAATGTAAGTTATTCTCACTCTATACAATATACTTCTCTTTTTTTTACCCTTTTATAACAAAAGGTTAAAGTCAGCATAGATGACACTTTCACTTTATTTCTTACCAATGTAGAGAAAATCTGAAATTCAACTTCTGTGTTTACACGTTTGAACACTGGAAAGGCCAAGAGGTGTCTCCTTCCCTCAATATCTCAAAATGAGTTTCTAGCTTCAGTGGAAAATGTTACCACATGGTTCTCTATCAAATAATCCCCCAAACAGCACCCATCTTTTAGATACAGATTTAGAGATTCAATTATAAAAAGATTAAAAAATATAATAAAAAAAGTAGATTGGATTCAAAATACCCTAAGTAGATATATCTGCCTCCAAAATGCTTTTGAGTCTCAAATATGGAATTAAAATACTAGCAGATTTGCATTTGTTTTTTAGTTAAATCAGGCCTATGTATATATACAGATACAATATAAACAGGAATGACTGTGACATTCCCTGTAGTCAAGCAGAATGCATCATAAGCAACTAAACCATACATTCATCAATGAATGAAATATTAGAAGTAGCCTCAAACTAAACTCTGAATTGGAGGCTGGTCCCCCGATAAAAGACTTTCTAGCTATTTAGTATTTTTAATTTGGAGTCTTTTTCCTAGATTTCAACAAACAGCTCCAATTAGCTGAGAGTTGCTGTCCAATAGACCCTGGAAAGCTACAGAAAGCTCCAAAAATATGCTTCTTTTAATCTACTTTGCAACAAAATCTGCATCTTGATTTGTGCATCCAAATTTCCATCCACTTTTCCAACTATGCATTGTCACTTGTCTCCCATCTGACATTGCATCCACAGATGTAGACAGTCTGAGATATATTTACAAAATCCAAATCAACCAACCACTCTTACTAAAGACAAGTAATATCCGCTAATTTACATTTTATTTTAAATTAAAAATGAATAAAAATAAAACAGTGAATCAAACATTTTTAAAGCGATGCAACATAAATCCCATTCTCAGAGCTTTTGAACACAACATGAAAAAAGAAAAATTGACAGTTAGCAAAACAAGGAAGTTTGCTTTTTGAGAAAAGCAAACTTCCTTGTTCTTGTTAATAGCAGTGATAAACAAATAAGGAAGTACAATATCCTGAGCTATATTAAACTATAATACCTGATATGTTATAATACTTTTTTGATCCCATTTATCTAAACAAGTAACTTGAATGTATGGATGAATTAATATTAAACACATGAATGAATATTATCTGTGAACTGAGCTGGCTGAAGTTCTATTAGAGCTGAGTCTCTCAGGTAACTATATAACAAAGCTGCACTTTGGCTACCCCTTCCTCAGATACATTCTCCTAAAAGGCAGTGAATGTGTGTGTGTGTGTGTGTGTGTGTGTGTGTGTGTGTGTGTGTGTGTGTGTGTGTGTGTGTGTGTGTGTGTGTGTGTGTGTGTGTGTGTGTGTGTGTGTGTGTGTGTGTGTGTGTTTAGATTTGCATTTAAACAAATGTGTGAAGCATAGCGGTTAGAGGTTCAGCTGGCGATAACTTCAGAAATTCTAAGTTGTTTTTAATGTTGAACGCCGATCATATTTAAACATTTATCTCTCTCCCTATAACAAACAAGCATTAGAATACATTATATTTTGTTTGTGTGTGTGGGTGTGTGTGTGTGTGTGTGGTCTGTTTCTGTGTGTATGTGACTGCGTCCGTGTCCTTCCTTGACATATGCAATGAGATAATAGCATGTGAATACCAATGAAGTGTTTCAAGTAGTCCCCCAGTTCTACATTGCTTTCTTATCATTTCTCTTTCTGTGTTATATATATATATATATAAGTCATAAACAGGCAGGGTGAAATGTTTGTGTTCCTTATTAGAAAGACAAAGGGTTGTGACATGCTGTCTGCTCACTCTAAATTGGGCTGGGTGAGGAACCAATTAGTGCTGCATAGAACAGTTAAAATTCTCATCCCCTCCTGTGCCAATCATCATAATGCAATTTCAGCTGACAAATTAAGTCCAATTTACAGAAACAATTAAAGTAACTCAAATCAGAAACTTAGTTTTGCCCCACTTTTTTCCACCCTCAGGGCTTCAGTGACTACATTTTTTGAAAATAAATCAAATAAATAAGCCTTTACCTCAGCCACAACCTGTGATATGAGTCTTTGCACTATCCGCTTACACAGACAGAGACAAATTGGATTGGATCCAGAATGGTTGCATTGGAGACGAGCAGTCACAGGTCAAGGTAACTGAACAATTCCAATAGCTACCTACTCTGAAGCTTATTTTGACCATACAAAGGATCTAGTGTGTGTGTGTGTGTGTGTGTGTGTGTGTGTGTGTGTGTGTGTGTGTGTGTGTGTGTGTGTGTGTGTGTGTGTGTGTGTGTGTGTGTGTGTGTGTGTGTGTGTGTGAGATAAAGGCAGGAAGGAAACATATCTTATTACAATGGAAAGCTGACAATGAAAGGCAGGGATTCAGGACTGTTAATAAGAGCAATCAATACAAGTCTGAATGCTGGTTCCGAATCTCCGCAGTAAGATAATATATCAATATTATCTGAAAGGAGAAGACAGATAACCAGACCAAGTGAGTATGACTCGTTAGCCACTTCTTTGTAGTTCAAAAAGGCAACTCCTCTACCTGTGTACTAGAGCAAAAAGATCATTATAATGTGTAACTGTGGCTTGCATTTCTTTCAGCCATGCTAGCAGCATGGCTCTGTGTATGGCAATGTCAGTCCACCATGGACTGACATGAAATGTTGTACTGATATCCATGGTGCCAAGAGAAGGAATCCTAATGACTCAAGTGATCCCCTGACTTTTCCTCTAGTGCCACTATGAGGTTTTGGTTTTTCGTGAAATGTCCCAATAACTATTGGATCGATTGGCATGAAATCTGATACAGGCATTCGTGCCCTCCTCAAGAGGAACTGTAATAACTTTGGTGATCCCTGACTTTTTCCTCTAGCACCACCATCAGGACAAAATTAAAACTTTAGTTATAAAATACCTGAAAACCTAATGACATTCCCATCAGCCTCAGCTTTATTTTGAGTTTAAGGCTAAGTGGCATATAAGCTAACAAGCTAAACTAACTACTACGATTGTGTTAATGTAAAATAAATAGGAGGTATTAGCCTAATACCAGCTGAACATCAGCATGTTCACATTGTCACTGATGTGACTATTTAGCTCAAAGCACTGCTCACAGAGCTGCCAGCATGGCTGTAGATTCTTATTCTTCTAATTTTACTGCAGTTTACATGAACAACATCTTCTACTTTAATCATCTTCAGTGAAAATGGGAGTGGCTTTGTGACTTTCTTCCTTTCATGACAACTAGGGGTGTCACAATTTCGATTTTAAATTGAAAATCAATCAAAATGACTTTTCGATTATCAAAAATAGAAGCAGGATTGTCATTTCCCACAGTATTTTTCTCTCTCTCCACCCCTGCTTAATTGTGCACGTCTGAAGAAAAGAACAACACACACAGATGACACAGCGTAGCTTACTGGCTGGTAGTATGCAGCTAAAGACACAGAAAAACGTTGCTGCACTTTTCCAGACACCACAGCCACTGCAGGAGAAATAACGGAACTGGAAAATCCTCCTGCTTCCCTGAAGTCACTGGTGTGGCAACATTTTGCCCTAAAGCTGTGGGCTCCAACAAGATTCCATGATGCATTCAGGTGCGTCTCAATAAACTCATGGTGCATTCAAGTGTACTTTTAAATTTAGAAAAAACTCAAACTGTTCTTACAAAGTACCCTTCTGCCATCTAGAGGCACTTATTGTGGCATTGTTATCACTGCTGAAAAAATAAATGTTTAAATCAAAAATGTTATTGAATAGTGAAGCCCTTACTTGGCTTGATTCTTTTGAAACCAAAGGAGGACTAAATATGGCCAAAAGTAGTTTCTTGCAGAAAAAAGGGAGATGACCAGAATACAAATTAGGCTTTTGGCACTACATCATGTCTGTCCTAATCTACCGAGCCAAAGGGATTACAGGGGAGCAATGTCCCAGCATTTTAACCTGACATATTCACTGACTGCTGCACTTAGTCTATCTACCTGACACACTCTCTCTCCCTCCTGGCTGTAGGCGCGGCCTCATTCATCATCTGTCAGGGGAAATAGATAGTGACAGACAGACTGACCGACTGACAGACAGACAAACTAAGCTAGCAGCTACAGTCTGGAAATACTAAATCCAATGATGACAACACATTCTTATCATAGCCACACAATGTTCTGGGAGTTGTACATCACAAAATGTCCCTGGAAAGGACCCATGGGCAAAACATATTGAAACATTTCCCTGCCTCCTTTCAAAAGTTATTGGTATTGTAGAGCTGCAGTCTTTATAACCACAAATCCCTCCAGAAGTATAAATATTGAAAAAGGAGCAGCTTTGGGCAAATGGGTTTAACACCGAAATAACTGCGTGGTTGCTTGGTGGAAATACTAAAACACAGCTCCTGTCACAGTTTCTCATGAGAGTCCTTTTACAATTTTTGTTGCAGGATGGTACAAATAAAAGAGGTCATCTGGATCTCAGATTATCTGCAGTTGTAACAAGTGTTTAGGTGTTCAATTTCATTTACTTAAATATATGTATAGTGTTTTGCACCTTACATCAGTTAATATTACAAATGTATTATTTGTGCCTAAAGACACGTTGATTATTAATCAAAGAGGGGTAGCGACTTGGAAGCAGTTTGTCATCTGAGGCGCATTTTCCATGCATTTAGTGAAGTGCACAACTCTTTTCAATCCATATGCATTCAAGGATCGTAAAAAGAAGAAAAATGTTAAGTGTGGTTGATTCTACTGGATTTATTATGGTTTCAGGCAATTTGCAAGGGTTAGTTCTGAAAGCAGGAGCTGATATGCACACATACTGTATGTTAATGGGAGGTGCTGATGGGGAAGAGAGAGAATTTAATTTGTTCAAGGGAAATCTGAATTTGTCGGAAAAAAGGAGCTGCGTTGAATTATTCTTCAAACAAAATTGTAACTAATAATAATAAATGAACATATTATGTAACAAAAACTAGGAGGACTGAGTGTTGTCGCTGTGCACTATGGTGATTATCCTTTGTGTTTAGTTATGTCATTCAGTCTTTTGATTATTTCCTTAGGTTTGTTTAGTCATTTTTTTAGACTTGAAATACAGCTTTAGTAAATGTTTATGAATTTTGTTATTTTCCTACCAATTTTGAGTTAATTCTAAATATATAACTGCGAATATTTATCAGAACTAGATTTTGATTTCCTTTTTTTGAAGGTGTTGAGCTTAGATTTCTTTTTTACATACCTCGCCAACACTCAAAATATTGATGCACCAGAGATCTCCCAGCTAGTTTGTTGCTTGCCACACCTTCATACTATGTATCACAGTCCTGACGTAACTATATCCAAACTCCATACTATGTATCACAGTCCTGACGTAACTATATCCAAACTCCATACTATGTACAGTAGTCCTGGATGACTATACCCAAACTTACTAATTTACAATTTAATTATGGCTACAAGTGGCAGCACAGCTGAGCTACACTCTGACAATGAGCATCATCTTTGACTTAACATGGATTGTATCGACTTTAATCATCCCTTTGCCATCTGCCTGACAGTGATGATTTGTTTCTTGCTTTCCCTTCAGTGATTTTATTGTCATTATTCTTTGGCTTTAATGAATGCCTGAGTGACTGAGATGTTAATGTTGCCTCTCATAGCCATTGGTAACTCTGACACGTAGTACAATGGTCCTATTATTACTAAGATGTGGCACAGGCACATAGAGATCTGGCATTGCCACATTCTCACATTAAGCTTCAGCCAGCAGGTGAGAGGCAAACCAAACCAAACCAAACTAAACTGAACTAAATAATTATGCCGACTATTGCCACCTGATCAAGTTATATTAATCTGTTTTAGGGGGCAGTGTTGGGCAAGTTACTCAGGAAGTGTAATATGTTACTCTTTTCCGTCATCCTTCGTTTAGCTTTTTGGCTAGTAGTTGATGTGACGTGACCTGCACTGTCCTGCAAATCACGGGTAACGCAGTGTTACTTGGATCAGTATATGATATAATTACGGTTTTGGAAATAGTAATCCCTTACAGTACCCGTTACTGTGGAAAGTAATATTACCATAATATATTACTAAGTAATCTGTTACTGTCCAACACTGCTTAGAAGAAGTAGCTTAATGATTTGAATATAATGGCAAAGATAAGCAAGAGGGGCAGACAGCAGAAGTCATCCATCCATATCACAAGGCAAAACAATGAGCCTGTATTCAGATTCAGAAACCTCTGTAGGTCAGACACACACACTCGTTAGCCACTTCTTTGTAGTTCAAAAAGGCAACTCCTCTACCTGTGTACTAGAGCGAAAAGATCATTATAATGTGTAACTTGCATTTCTGAAAGAAAAAAAGCTATCAATCTGTCAATCCTTTCCGTGTCCGGGCCGGGTGAGGTGGTTTCCCATGTTGGGTCAAATTAAGACACACACACACACACACACACACACACACACACACACACACACACACACACACACACACACACACAAAGAGCTTAATCTAGAGTCAGATTTGATTGCAGGACCTTTGAGAGAGGGACGTCTGCATGTGGAGCTCAGATCGACCGTGACGATGACTTGTGCTCGGTGTGTTGAACTGATGTGATGAGACTTTTGTTCTGCATTAACACCAGTGGACACAAATGTTACTAATGGAGCATCACTCTGTTTTTTGGTTTGACGTCCATCTGCTTGCCAGTTAATCTGTGGTCACTAAACACAAACTGTGCAAAACAACACAAATAAACAAGCAAGTAAAGAGTGTAATTACTCACATATTACACAGCATATTGATTGTATAGATTAGAATAAAACAAATTGACACAAACAAGGAAAGCTTTGAGAGCAATACAAACTGTTTTTTTGCTGGATTAAAGGCTTTAAATGTCAACCACTAATCAAACATGTTTCAACATCTCAAGGCAACCAGCATGAACTCTGACCACTGAGGACATTGGACGTTGGAGATTAGTGTCAGTCAGTAACCAAGTCGAGTCTGTCTGTGGTGTGTGATAATATCTTTATGATAACCTCCAGTCATGTGTTTCTATTGGAGGGGAAAGGGTCTGTCCATGACCTTGACAGAGGAGCAGACATATGTTATTCCTCTATCCTTCTCTGTGACTGCATGCAAGAACTACAAGATTGTTTCCTTTCTGATTTGCAGCAGTCAGCCGTGGCAGGTATTCAGAGCCAACGGCTATACACAATGAAAGAAACCCAAACTGAATAACTATGCTGGCTTATATAAGTCAGTACTGCTTGGTGTTTTCATAACTGAATTTTGAGGATTTACTGTGAATTACACTAGCTTGTATAAAGGTTGTCATTGTCTTCAACCATATTTAATGCAAACAGACACTAAAAAGCAGTTTGTATTTTTACCAATTAAACAACATGAATTTAGTTAAAATTACTAGCTTAGAGGGAGCCTTCTACGCTCAACATTGGTCCACTCAGTATGTGTGTGTGTGTGTAGTTAATTGTTTCACTGGTATTAATTATGGATATGTGAACATGTGGGTTCCCCTTGGCAATATCTGGGTCATTTTAAGAGACAAGAACAAACTCATTTGCCAGCAGCGAGGTCTATCTCACACCACATTTGCCCTCATTCAACTGTGTTGTCATCAAAGCCAGCCAAAACCATCTGCCACCCTGCACCATGCAGTGCCCTGGTAAGTTAGAATTGTTGCAGGCTTATCATTCATTCCCAGACGGTAGGGGACCTCTGTTTAAAAATGTCCATTTCTGCAACTGTTTTTGCAGTCCGTCAAATATAATATATATATTGGTTTCTTTTATCTACAATGACTGTCGTAAAAAAGCCTCATGTTTCGTGAATAAGTGGGACAGTAATGGGTCTGGATGTGAGCAGTGTTTGTCACATTTTTATGCAAAACTGAACCTCAGGACATAATGAACAGGATGACTTCTGCATCCATCAGGCAGGAGCCCGTGTCTTGCATTTAAACCATTCTAACACTGGATTGGCTACAGAATGTAACGGTGCCACAGTGTCTGTTTTTCTCTTCCCTCTCTATTTCTGTTATTCCAATTAAGACACTGAGAAACTCAGATTATCCATGTCAAATCATGTCCTATCAAACTTAGTAGATAGGACCTTGATTCTTAAAAGATATGTATCATTTTGCTGCATCTTGGATTGATATCAAAGATGGTTTCTGTGTGAAATGAAGGATTTTTGGAAGTGTTGTTGGCCAGATTAAATAACTGTGCTAAATGAGAGGATGGAAAGCTAGTTTTAAACACAGATTTACAGACAAACAGCTTTCTCAATGGGACATTTTTATAGAGACAAAACAATTTGTTGGGAAAAATCTGCAACAATTTAGATATTCTTAGTCTATTATTGTTTGACTGTTTGACATTTTTATAAAGCAAACAATTCATCCATTTATCTAGAAAACAATCACCTGGTTAATTGACAATGAAAATGATTGTTAATTGCAGCTGTGGTTTATTGTAGTGATGTCCTTATTTACTACAAAAAACAAACAAAAAGCTCTAAAATAAACATTTCACAGACATTCTGTAACGTAAAATAACATTTGACACAGTTGATACATGTCTATGGATTAATAATTGGTGGATGAGCAACTTGCTCGAATTCTGTGCAAGAGTATGTGTTAGACCAATAAGATTTCTTACTGGATTCCTTCATCGACATACAGACAGACAGACCCACGCACGCACGCACGCAAACACGCACGCACGCAAACACGCACGCACGCACGCACTAAGGATAGCAGCTGAGCAGGCAGATGTCCAGACAGCTGTGGATACAATAACAGTTTTGACGACTCTTTCTTTTAAACCAAGCCAGACTTGAGACTCCGGATTAGAGTCTTTAGAAATTGAATACAATGATGATTAAGAATAATATTGATATTCATATCTCTTGGCTTCAGGTTAGTCTCCCTATTTCTGTGCAACAATAGAAAACAAATTGATGTAAAATTCCTAATAGTTCCTGCCAATAAACAAGTTCTCCTCAAAATGGATTTTTTGAAATGCACATAATTCCACTTGGCTGAAAAATGGGTCATTTCCCCAATTGCTCAGGCTTACCTTTGAGTGAGCCAATTTGCCTGTTTCAATTATTAAAGGCAGCACCTGTCTCTTTTCAAATTTCAAAGGCTCAGATCACTGAGTGAACAGTCCTGCAGAGACAAAATTCACTCTGGCTGCAGATTTTAAAGTATCAGCCATCGAAATAAGATAAAGATGCTGGTGTGGTACAGGATTCTAAGGATTGATGCAAAAGGCTTCACCTGCTGGGATATCTACTCACTCTCCTGCCTTCCTCTGTCCTTTTTCCTCATTGAGTAATTGGCTTTCTCTTGGCATTGAGTTGTCCAATCTAAATGGTAATTTGGAAGGCCCTGCTCGCGTCACTGGTGGAAATGATTATTTACTGGAAGACAGTTACTCTACATGAAAATTAGAGTTGTAATAAAAAGCAGGAGTCGGTCTGTCTATGTCAAAATTAAGAATCTGGTCTTGAGCACTACATATCATAAACTATGCATTGCCCAAGGCACAGCAGTTGCCAAAGGTAAAGCAAATATTGTTTAAAATAAAAAATGAAGCCCTTTCTGAGTGTGTCTGCTCTCTCCTTGTTTACCTGTGTTTTACCCAGGTGCTCTGGTTTCATCCCACATTCAAAACTATGCAAGGTAGGTGTATTGGATATAAGTGGTATAAGAATAAATTTTCATTCTCTCTGATGAATGTGACTTGTTGAGGTGCTTCCCTGCGTTTCCCCAAAATAGATACTGGGATAAGATCCAGCCACCCTAAACTTAAATAGAACTATTGGAGAAAAGAAAGACAATAAATCATGTGTTGAAAAGGAAATGAAGATGAACTAGTTCAAAGAGAAAGATAATTTCACTGCCGATTTTGAATTCTGTTTGGTATAGCAACGTGTTTCACTGCAAATGCTGTATTAACACCTTCCTTACATAGTTTTAATGCAGTTAGCCCAACCATTGCCTACTTGCACACACTGAAGTATGTGAGATGTCCTCTCTGTTGAGAATCAAAATAACAGGGTTATGGTTAGAGTAAATTTCATCTGTCATTTTGATATTAAAATGATACTAAAGTCAAAGCCACAGGCATCTGGGAAAGTAACGCAACCCTTTCTAAGGTTGTGATTTGGTTCTCCGTTCAATTGAAGTAATTCTACAGTAGAAGGGCAGTTTAATAATGTTCCAAAGCTTGAAAAAGGATAAAGAGAGTTGCATGAGCACAATAGAGTATATAATTCTTATCGCATACAAAATAGTTGTTGCAGGTACTTAATGTGCCACAATCACAACAGGATTTCATGGCCACAATCCTTGTTATAAAGGCTGCTTGCTTGGTGCTCTATAGTTGAGGGATTTATAAGGTTGCATTCAATTACAGTACATGTGAAAATAATTCCACTGCTGCCAAAACTGAGAGTGAAGTTTTAAAGATGCTAAAACTGGCACAGTAGCGGCCAACTTTGATGTCACACAGAAAAAGACAAGTTTGTATGTTCAGAGTTTACCAGCCTGGTGTTGGTTGCCCGTGATTTAATCAATGTAACCACAGTGGATCAACATGAGTCATGGTGCTGCGTTTTTGTACAGCACTTTTCAATGTAGAGCAGGGGTGTCAAACTCATTTTCACTAAGGGCCACACTGAAAAAAGAGAATAACACCAAGGGCCAGACATGTAGAGTTTATTGACGTGCTTTTGTCACTTTTTAAAAACATTTTGATAGCTTTTTTCCCCTCATTTTTGTTGACATGAAGCCCTACAAAAGTCATCAAAAGAGTTCCTTAGCCATCATAGAATTTAGCAAATCAAGCAAAACAATGTTTCACAGCCTGAATATGAAAACTCTCTGCTTCTGGGGGAATTTCTAAGTCATATTCTGCTTTGAATGTCAGGTAATTGCAGTTTACAAAACACTTGCCTGTGTTTTTGCTTTGGCACACAACTAGGCGGGCCAAAATTTATTGTGAACCCAAATTTATATACGGGCTGGATCTAAATCTGCAACAGGACGGATTTGGCCCACGGGCCTTGAGTTTGACACGTGATGTAGAGGCTGTGCTGATGACTTAAAATGGCTGTAAGGATTTAATCACATGAAGGGGAAGTATTTCTGGCAAACTTAAGGGGTTGCATAAGTGGCATATTGTAAGGAAAAAAAGGTTATTTTCTCTGTCAATACTGGGTATATATCTGTTCTATTCTAAATACAAGCAACAAAAGAAAGAGTCGCCAAAGCAACTTTCCCCACTTTAAACTTGCCTTATTGTTAATGCACAACCAAGACTCTCCCTAAGAAGCCATGATGCTGTATGCTACACAGAAGCGGACAGGCCAGTAAAACTAAAAAAGAAAGAAAGAGTGTCTGGGAATGACAGCATAGATGAAAGATTTACCATTGCTTATGTTTAATCTCAAAATGTGCCCATATACACACATACAAGGTACTGATATGCTGGAAAGGATGAAATGGATCATTTGTTTGCATCACCAAATATGTCCTGTTATACACAAACACAAGCAGCATTTTTGGTGCCAGCACTCAAGACAAGCCGCAAAAACAAAAAGCAAGGACTGCCCAGCACTGCAAAGTCTCAAATTAAAATCAATAAATGACAATCACAGACTCGTAATGTGTAAAAACAGTCACAGTTTGAGACAGACACGAGCTCCCAAACTGAAAGCAGAGGCAGTAACAAAAAAGAGTCACTGCTCATATTTAATTCAGCATACTTGGCCTCAGGTAGGAGTAAATTCACAGCTGCACTCTCTACTCCCATTTTCTCTCCTCTTGTCATCTTTTATTGATTCAAAAGTGAGATTACATTCCCGTGACATAATTGGGTTCAGAGGCACTATCTTCCAGACAACCACAAGTATCTGAGGCGATATTTAGAATGATTCAGGCACATGCCCCATATCCATAATAATTTTTACAATGCAACTTTTGTATGCCAACCTAAAGTCTTCTTGGCTACACATAATTTACATTACCAGCATTTCTTTAAATAATGTAAACCTTAAAGCTATACATGATGGATGCATAGCACATTTATTTTCAATTGAAGACTGTGAAAAATGCTGGGTCCATTAATCACTGCATACATTTTGCTTGAGTGTCACCAGGTCAGAGAAGTTTATCTTATTGCCATGCCACTGACAGGCCCACTGGCTTTTTGTAATAGGCTGTATGATACCAGGAAACTCTGCAGTAAGGCATGTATTATATGTGGTTTTGCAAAAAGACTTTGGTGAATCAATAGGTTAAGATGTTAATTTCTGTAAAGCTCTGCATATTTTAACAGATAAAAGGCTAAAAAGGTACTGTAGAGGTTGACCTCATTGTTGACTGTAGATACAAACTCCAAAAACGGTAGCAGTGACCTTGGGAATATACCGGTTGTCAGACAGCGCACATCTCCCCTGCGGGTTTAATGTTGCTCATAATCTGTTTTTATGGTACAAGAACTTGAATGTTGACTGTGAAGGCTCATGCACACCTTCAATTTCCTGTAGATAGGTGTACGTCAATAGGCAAGAGAAGAGAGCATTCCCACTTACTGTCCTTTTACTTGCAATAAACTTGATTGAGAAATATGTTTTGGTCCTTAGACCTTTATCAGTTAAAACAGTGGAGCAAAGAACATTCCAGACAGATATAAGGTGCTTCTCATGGTGCTTATTTGATAGCTCCTCGGTTGAACCGGAAGTTGTCCTGTCCCCCCTCGATGAAGGCTGTCTCAAAGCTCTTATTTCTGCCCCGAGGACCGAGCATTGAGACCCTGTTTACACGTACGTGGTTATTTTTACAAACAGAGACATTTCCCGTCGTTTGTACCCTTTGTTTACACGCAAACGAAGAATTTGCCTCTAAAACCGAGTCTTTCTAAAAACTCCGGCCAGAGTGGAGATTTTTGAAACCTTCGTTTGCACGTTTGCATGTAAACTGAGACAGGTTTAGGTAGCCGAGAGAGAGAGAAAGAGGAAGTGATTCGTTGCTGTTGTTGCTATTTTTGGGATTCTGATTGGCTAACGTGGGCTTGAGCTTCTCGTTACACTGCCACCTACAGGTTTGGCATGCTCTTGGCTGCATTGACGGCATGCATATATATATATATATATATATATATATATATATGACAGCTATGCAAGATGTTATTTTTGAAAACGGAGAGGTTGAAATTCTCCAATTTATGAAAATAGCCGGCCACGTGTAAACGTAAGAAGGACCATCGAGGAGCTATAGGCGAGGATACATGAGAGCAGCCTTCCCAGAAGCCGTGCAGCTGACACATTTATCTGACGCTTCAGAGGAAAGGACGTCTCATCCCTTTAAAACACATTTGCTTGTTGCCTACTCCGCTTCAGAACCAAGGGGGTAAGCTTCGCTTCACAACTCGAACCTTCGATGGCGCCATTTTGTTGCTACAAAGGTATCACCTCCTGTTAGCATTCCACTGACCGCCATTTTCTTTTTTAACGTCACTTGACAGCAAATAACTTTACATCTGAAGCGTTTAAAGACTCTATTTGTCCATTGTTTATTTCTAAAGAAACACGACAATGTATAAAAGGCTCCATTACCTTGTACCTCACGTTATGGCTCCATAGCAGATGCTTTTATAAAAATAGGCTAACGATTGTGTCATAACCAAGTGACTTATTGTCGCACAGTAAAGGAATTACCGTATAGTACAGGAGAAGCTCGCAGGCAGTTTCGACTTACATTAGCTGTTTAGGTTTAATTACTAATGTTAACTAGCATGTTAGTTAGCAATAATTAGCCTGTGCTTATGTTATCTCCTTACATATACCTATGCTCTCCATCTCTGTAAGATTGGGAATGATTGAGATTTCTCTTGGCACAGCTACCAGAACACTTACAACTTTCAGACACGTTGCTCACGTCACATTTACGTTGTCTCTGTCAGTTGGAGGCTGGGCAGTAAAGCAAGAGATCACCGGAAAAAGTCTTTCTAATAGCCTTCACTGGTCTCAGTCCAGAGCAACGGGGTCTATTGGTGCATTATATACATGTCAATGTTCAGAACTCGAACCTCCTATGGCGCCATTTTGATGCTACAAAGCGATCACCTCCCGTTAGCATTCCACTCACTTTGACATCACTTGACAGCGAATAACTTTACATCTGAAGTGTTTAAAGACTCCATTTGTCCATTGTTTATTTCTAAAGAAACACGACAATGTATAAAAGGCTCAATTATCTTGTACCTCACGTTATGGCTACGTAGCAGACGTTTTTGTAAAAATAGGCTAACAATTGTGTCACATAGTAGAGGAATTACCAGGAGAAGCTCAGCGCTTAGTCTGGATTTATTCTGGGTTTGCACATTTAAATCAGCACCAACTATTGCAAAAACAAGATTACTTTCCCTTATGCATGTCAAATAAATTGCAAACAAATATGCAAGTGTTTTGTATCAGTATGTTTGGCTGGGAGTCGAGGCTGGAAGGTTGTGACTGAGGGAAGCGGCAGTTCACTTAATGACAGCCACAGTGATAAGGTGCATTGACAGAGGAAGCAGATTGTCGAGTGTGGTGTCTGTAGTATTGATGGTGTAATGCTGTATGGAGAGTAATCCGCTGACACTGTTTCTTGATTATAAAGGTTTATTTACATCAAAGAATTCAGCATCAATTTACAGGCTCTGAAGAGCCCGGAGAGGACCTCACCCTGATTCTCTGAATGGTCTCTCTCCAGTTCTTTGTGTGGAGAACGCATATCTATTCTTCATAAATTGAGTGGGATCAATAATTGACCAATGGCTACAAGCCAACTGGCCTTCTTTTCAACAAAGACATCTCTATCTTGGGGGCCCCACTGATAACACATTCCAGATGTTTCCTGTGGCCTTTTCCTGTGGCCCTTTTCCTATAGAAGTGTGATAGAGTTCATTTGAATCCTCATACATATAGATAGTTCAGATATAGCTTAAATACAAGTTACAAAGACTGGTCAGATACTTCACGAGCCTGAGACAGACACACATCAGCTGTAATGCTAGTTCAAAATAAGTTTCAACCCCGCTTTACAGAGGAAACCCAAAGTTTACACGCATTACAGTATGTTTTTCTTAGACATTAGGGACTGATCTGTGTCACAACGTGCTACCGTATTGTTATACTACTGTTCATACTTTGAGCAGGCAGTTTAAACTACTCCACAACTTCAACTTTATCCAGACCTTCTGGCCTCGGCATTACTCAACCACAGGATGGAAAGATCATGAAGAATAGAGCAGGAAGCTTGGCGGCTACAAAGGGACATCCATCCTATCCACATCTTGTGATTGAACGGATATGGCAATTACCCACTAAACAGGCAGTATATTTAATTTGGGTTGTTTTGGGGCAATTCGGTGCCCTGCTTCAAATACACGGTGTTCTGGGAAATCAACGGGTAGAAGGCTACTTTTGAAATTGTTCAGTGTGTCTTTTACAGACCTGTGGTCTAAGAGAACTGCAGAGAGGGATTGGATGTCTGTGGGTTTGGTGTTATGACAGTATGATTGATTTTTATATACATGAGAATGGGATAAAATTCCAAAAGAAATAGCCTTTTGATGAGAGGTTTTTCCCCATTCCTTGACCTCTGGACTAAGGCTGATATGGCAACTGATCAACTAGTTTTTAGTCTCTGGTAGCTCCGGAGCTGGCAGCTATGATTCTTATAAATCTTCAACAGGGACATGGTCTTTAAAATACTATTATTTATAGTCACAATCCAGTCACACTCCTTAGATTCCAGTAGCTCACGGTGAAAATAGGCCTGCGATTGTCATATCTATGATAAAAAAATAATCATACCCTATGCTGACATGGCATATGAAATGACATATCATGTATCATAATTCCTCTTGACTCCATTCCAATCCCGAGGCTTGGTTTTCCAATTTAATACACTGTAAATCCGAACATTCAAAGTACTTAAATAGATTAAGTAGTGTATACTCAAAGTTCTTCTAGTTGGTGTAACATGTTCTTCCTTAATAGAACTGAGTAATAACATACTAATAATGATAAAGTCCTGCACTGTTAAAGTTTACTTTACTTATAAAATGTATGGAAACTCATTGCCTTGAAAAAAGTAAGTTCAATGAACTTAGTAATAGTAAATTAGTGCAACTTTATTGTTCTGAGTAAACAATACTTAATAAACTTATATTTTCTAAGTGAACACGGCTTGTTTATTCTGAGTAAGTAACACTCAATAAGCTTAAACTTATTAAGTGAAGACAACTTGTTTATTTTAAGTAAATGACACTTAATTAGCTCATGGATTTTAAGTTAATCAAGCTTGCTTTTTCTGAGTAAGTAACACTCAATAAGCTTAAACTTGTTAAGTGAAGACAACTTGTTTATTTTAAGTAAATTATACTTAATTAGCTCATAGTTTTTAAGTTAATGCAGCTTGCTTTTTCTGAGTAAATAACTAATTAGCTCACATTTTTTAAGTGAGCACTACTTAATACTACTGACTTGTTTTCTGGTTCAGTTTACACACTGTAAATCCGAACGTTCAAAGTACTTAAATAGATTAAGTAGTGTATACTCAAAGTTTTAGAAAAATTTCTATTAACTTAATTTTTTCTAGTTGGTGTAACATTTTCTTCCTTAACTTAAAAACGTAACTTAAGTACAACTTAATAGAATTGAGTAATAACATACTATTAATGATAAAGTCCTGCACTGTTAATTTTAACAAGTTGACTTTACTTAAAAAATGTATGTAAACTCATTGCCTTGAAAAAAGTAAGTTCAATGAACTTAGTAATAGTAAATTAGTGCAACTTTATTGTTCTTAGTAAACAATACTTAATAAACTTACATTTTCTAAGTGAACACAGGTTGTTTATTCTGAGTAAGTAACACTCAATAAGCTTAAACTTATTAAGTGAAGACAACTTGTTTATTTTAAGTAAATGACACTTAATTAGCTCATGGATTTTAAGTTAATCAAGCTTGCTTTTTTAAGTAAATAATTAGCTCACATTTTTAATATAATTGTATAACTGAGTATAACTGAGTAACTGTTAATTTTAACAAGTTGAGTTAACTTAAAAAATTTATGAAAACTCATTGCCTTGAAAAAAGTAAGCTCACATTTTTTAAGTGAGCACTACTTAATGCTACTGACTTGTTTTCTGGTTCAGTTTACACGCTGTAAATCCGAACGTTCAATGTACTTAAATATATTAAGTAGTGTATACTCAAAGTTTTAGAAAAATTTCTACTAACTTAATTTTTTCTAGTTGGTGTAACATGTTCTTCATTAACTTAAAAACATAACTTAAGACAACTTAATAGAATTGAGTAATAACATACTAATAATGATAAAGTCCTGCACTGTTAATTTTAACAAGTTGACTTTACTTAAAAAATTTATGGAAACTCATTGCCTTGAAAAAAGTAAGTTCAAGAACTTAGTAATAGTAAATTAGTGCAACTTTATTGTTCTTAGTAAACAATACTTAATAAACTTATATTTTCTAAGTGAACACAGCTTGTTTATTCTGAGTAAGTAACACTCAATAAGCTTATACTTGTTAAGTGAAGACAACTTGTTTATTTTAAGTAAATTACACTTAATTAGCTCATTATTTTTAAGTTAATCAAGCTTGCTTTTTCTGAGTAAGTAACACTCAATAAGCTTATACTTGTTAAGTGAAGACAACTTGTTTATTTTAAGTAAATTACACTTAATTAGCTCATAGTTTTTAAGTTAATGCAGCTTGCTTTTTCTGAGTAAATAATTAATTAGCTCACATTTTTTAAGTGAGCACTACTTAATAATACTGACTTGTTTTCTGGTTCAGTTTACACACCGTAAATCCGAACATTCAAAGTACTTAAATAGATTAAGTAGTTTATACTCAAAGTTTTAGAAAGATTTTACTAACTTAATTTTTTCTAGTTGGTGTAACATGTTCTTCCTTAACTTAAAAACATAACTTAAGACAACTTAATAGAATTGAGTAATAACATACTAATAATGATAAAGTCCTGCACTGTTAATTTTAACAAGTTGACTTTACTTAAAAAATGTATGGAAACTCATTGCCTTGAAAAAAGTAAGTTCAATGAACTTAGTAATAGTAAATTAGTGCAACTTTATTGTTCTGAGTAAACAATACTTAATAAACTTATATTTTCTAAGTGAACACAGCTTGTTTATTCTGGGTAAGTAACACTCAAGCTTAAACTTATTAAGTGAAGACAACTTGTTTATTTTAAGTAAATGACACTTAATTAGCTCATGGATTTTAAGTTAATCAAGCTTGCTTTTTCTGAGTAACACTCAATAAGCTTATACTTGTTAAGTGAAGACAACTTGTTTATTTTAAGTAAATTACACTTACTTAGCTCATAGTTTTTAAGTTAATGCAGCTTGCTTTTTCTGAGTAAATAATTAATTAGCTCACATTTTTTAAGTGAGCACTACTTAATACTACTGACTTGTTTTCTGGTTCAGTTTACACACTGTAAATCCGAACGTTCAAAGTACTTAAATAGATTAAGTAGTGTATACTCAAAGTTTTAGAAAGATTTCTACTAACTTAATTTTTTCTAGTTGGTGTAACATGTTCTTCCTTAACTTAAAAACATAAGTTAAGACAACTTAATAGAATTGAGTAATAACATACTAATAATGATAAAGTCCTGCACTGTTAATTTTAACAAGTTGACTTTACTTAAAATATTTATGGAAACTCATTGCCTTGAAAAAAGTAAGTTCAATGAACTTAGTAATAGTAAATTAGTGCAACTTTATTGTTCTGAGTAAACAATACTTAATAAACTTATATTTTCTAAGTGAACACAGCTTGTTTATTCTGGGTAAGTAACACTCAAGCTTAAACTTATTAAGTGAAGACAACTTGTTTATTTTAAGTAAAGTAACGGGTACTGTAAGGGATTACTATTTCCAAAACCGTAATTATATCATATACTGATCCAAGTAACACTGCGTTACCCGTGATTTGCAGGACAGTGCAGGTCACGTCACATCAACTACTAGCCAAAAAGCTAAACGAAGGATGACGGAAAAGAGTAACATATTACACTTCCTGAGTAACTTGCCCAACACTGCTCCTAAAACAGATTAATATAACTTGATCAAGTGGCAATAGTCGGCATATTTATTTAGTTCATTTTAGTTTAGTTTGGTTTGGTTTGCCTCTCACCTGCTGGCTGAAGCTTAATGTGAGAATGTGGCAATGCCAGATCTCTATGTGCCTGTGCCACATCTTAATAATAATAGGACCATTGTACTACGTGTCAGAGTTACCAATGGCTATGAGAGGCAACATTAACATCTCAGTCACTCAGGCATTCATTAAAGCCAAAGAATAATGACAATAAAATCACTGGAGGGAAAGCAAGAAACAAATCATCACTGTCAGGTAGATGGCAAAGGGATGATTAAAGTCGATACAATCCATGTTAAGTCAAAGACGATGCTCATTGTCAGAGTGTAGCTCAGCTGTGCTGCCACTTGTAGCCATAATTAAATTGTAAATTAGTAAGTTTGGGTATGGTCATTCAGGACTTCTGTACATAGTATGGAGTTTGGATATAGTTACGTCAGGACTGTGATACATAGTATGGAGTTTGGATATAGTTACGTCAGGACTGTGATACATAGTATGAAGGTGTGGCAAGCAACAAACTAGCTGGGAGATCTCTGGTGCATCAATATTTTGAGTGTTGGCAAGGTATGTAAAAAAAAATCTAAGCTCAACACCTTCAAAAAAAGGAAATCAAAATCTAGTTCTGATAAATATTAGCAGTTATATATTTAGAATTAACTCAAAATTGGTAGGAAAATAAATAACAAAATTCATAAACATTTACTAAAGCTGTATTTCAAGTCTAAAAAAATGACTAAACAAACCTAAGGAAATAATCAAAAGACTGAATGACATAACTAAACACAAAGGATAATCACCATAGTGCACAGCAACAACACTCAGTCCTCCTAGTTTGTGTTACATATGTTCATTTATTATTATTAGTTACAATTTTGTTTGAAGAATAATTCAACGCAGCTCCTTTTTTCCGACAAATTCACATTTCCCTTGAACAAATTAAATTCTCTCTTCCCCATCAGCACCTTCCATTAACATACAGTATGTGTGCATATCAGCTCCTGCTTTCAGAACTAACCCTTGCAAATTGCCTGAAACCATAATAAATCCAGCAGAATCAACCACACTTAACATTTTTCTTCTTTTTACGATCCTTGAATGCATATGGATTGAAAAGAGTTGTGCCCCTCCCCTGTGCTGCTACAAAATGTCAATGACAGTGGTGTAGTGTAGCAACATCAGCCAATGCCACACCAACTGTCATCAAGACCATCATTCAAACGAGGCAAAATCCAGATTGGTGACATCTTTCCCAATTAGGCCCACTTAAACTAGAAAGAAGAGTAAAAGACAAAACACAGACAATATGTGGAAAAATCAAAACTGTTCAAATGTTGGCAGAAAAGTTAATTTAGGACCCCATCATTCAGCAAAAAGCCAATTGAGAGAATATGTTTTCAGGGCCTTTGAATAATCTCTTACATCAGTAATGTCTCTTACACATTGTTAATTTAACATAAACAATTTAATCAAAACATGGCTCAGTCTTCATGGTGACGATGTATACCACTATAGCTCTTTAAATGAGAAAGGAGTAGTAATCAAGTGCCCCAAATTTTACTAATTCAGACAGGACTTTTTATATTCTATAAAGTCTGCTTTTAATTATTGCATTAGCCATATTGCTTACTATGATTTTCTGTCTGCAAAGAATATTATCCACAACTTTTCCATTTCTCAGAAAAAAAGGAAGCGTTCCTTATCTTTCACCTGTTTTTCTGGTGCTGCAATGAGTTATAACCATGCTTACAAGTCCTAACTTAAAAGAGCAACATGAATACATTTCAGGGATAGACTTTGCGTAAGCCCAGCGCTCAACCTTTGCATAATGAGGAAAATATCTATAGGTGGCCCTCCCACGCCAGTCATCCTGCTGTTATGCTCTGTGCATAAATGCACACTCCTTTAGTGAATGAGTTATACACGGGGATTACCCAAAGATTTTTTTCGGAGACAGCAGTCAATTGCGTCATTAAGGTCAGTGATCCACTTCCATGGCAATATTTTGACCTGAGCACTGGGACACCTGCTTGCATGCTATGGCTGATAATGAGAATGGAAAAAGAGCTGAAGTTGAGGGATGAGAGAAAAGCTGAAGGAAGGAAAAAAATAAAAAAAGAGAAGAAGCAAGGACGAGGAGAAGGATCCTAGAGAGGAACACAACAGACAAGAGAAGAAAGTGTAAAGAAAGAGGGAAGAGGAGGGTAAAAAGAACAAATGCCAAAGGGAGAGTGATTATCTGCATGTCACACAAGGGAAAGAGTTGGGAGGCTGTGATTAGAAAGACAAATCTTCATTCACAAAACATGAGCTTTGAAGTGCCGTCTTCACCGGCTTTCACTGCTTGAGAAAATGATGTAGAAAACAGTAAACTGTCACATTAGTCTCAATACTACGGAAGTGCATTACATTCACCATAGAAAATAAAAGTAGACACCTTATCTTGTAATATTGAGAAAATAACTCATAATTTTGAGAACAGATCTTGTAATTTTTTTTTCCTATGGTGAATGTAATACGCTTCCGTACAATACTTTTGTTGTGGACTTAAGAAATGAGACTAAGAAATGAGACTTCCAAAACAAGCAGCACATTCATTTCTGAAAATAAACAAGTGGTCTTCATTCTTAAGTTTCCAAAGAATTTAATCATTATAATTTAGAAATACTAAATATAAAGGACATATACTTTGTGGGAAAAACAATAGTGCACACACACAATTCCAAGGTAATTTAGTGAGTCCAAGGGCATCAATCAAGATAGCTTCAGTGTGATGCCATTATCTAGGAAGGCTTTAGATCTCGCAGATTTCCTTTCATCCCAGTTGATCCTCGTATTGCTTACGGAAACAGTCTCCCACAGGGAAGAATTCCCAGCAACGCTCCTGGTACATTTTCCACACATAGGACTCCTGGACAACACACAACAGACAACAGAGTGGTAATATATCTTAAATTCATTAACTATGCCAACTGATGCAACTAACACTTCTTTTCATTAGATGTTAGTAGAATTGATTAGTTGTTTGGTCTATAAAATAGAAAATGGTAAAAATATTCCCTAAGCCCAAGACGACGTCACAGAGGAGTAAATAAACGTTTAAGAAGCTGGAATCAGAGAATTTTTGCAGCTCTAATGCCAAACGCATCCATTCTTTAGTAAAATGACAATCTAAACAGTGTCCACAAAGAATTCTAAGTTCTTCTATTCTGTCTGGCCCAATGGAGAAACATTTACCACATTCCACCAAGCAGCTCCCTCTTTAATCTACACCTGAGAAAAACACCACACTGAAAGAAAACAAACAGTATAACTAGGGATGAGTCCCAGAATCTAACTCCATTTGGAAATAGCACCCAATTGTCCAAATGTTTCAGGCTGATAAAAATAAAACATTTTCTTTTATTTATCAATTCTGCAGCATCGCATTCAACATGCATTCTGGGCCACAAAGATAAAACCATATTATTTCAAATAACAATATATGTATTATTATTTTATATTACACTGGAGCATTTACACTTAAACCTGTCCTCATCTATTGGGAAGTACATCTCTTTTAAAGATTTAAGTTCCCTAAGCATGAGACACAAGAGAGAAAGAGAGAAAGTTGCAGCTCTTTAAAAACACAGTGAAACTTATTTTTTACCCCGCTGATTTACAGTGGAGCACTCCTCTTTGCAAAAAATAATTTAAAATATTTTATACTGAAAAGAATGTATAGCTTAATACTGCAATGGTTTACGAGTAAAATGAGAAATTATAATCATTAAGGGGTGGCCTGGCATGTATTATCATAAAATGTACGTGTCAGGATTGATAGGGCTTTTGAGAGAGAGAATGAATACAGATTATGTCTTAGTTGAAAAGGTTACACTACAGCTTTGTAATTGGGATGGCATAAACTAGAATAAATAGGTCACTGAGACCTGGAGGAACTGTTGTGGAAGGATATATTAAGGAATGTGAGATTTGGCAATGGCGGTAGAATTGTTTGGAAGCTTTAAAAGTGCACACATTGTTCTTACTTCGATTTGATCAAGCAATAAAACAGATAACTATTATACCTGCCCCGTGTGTTCAGTTTCATCCTTGTTGATAAGGTACATCAGAAAAAATCTGAAAGGACACAGAAGAGGAATTAATGTACAGTAGCCACTCACATACCTCCCACACAAAGTTGTAGCATTAAATTAGGAGTTTATGCAAAAGTCCAGGGATTGTGGGGTTAAGGAAACATATTTCAAGTGTCAATTCAACTACCGTCGGTATTTTGACAATCTGGTTAAACATTTACTTTAATGCTTGCAACTATTTGATGATTGACAAGAAGAATGAAGCAATTCATTGTGATGCTTTAGTCTGGAGACCTTTATCAGGTAACTCTAAAATGATGACCACCATACACACATAGACATGAGCATAGAAGAGTCCATCAGTGACAGGATGCAAACACATTGAAGAATCCATACTAATTTAGGTTCAATAAGCTCTTGCCATTCATTAACGCAGTGACCAACCGTGCATCCACACAGGTGATGTACGCTGCTTGTGTTTATATTTGTATGGCGGTGGAGCTTCTTGACATTTTAGGCCAATGGACCAAAAATGTCTACAGAGTGTGGTCTTAAACACCTGTTACTAAGACTGTGAGGTGTGCAACACTCATGTTATGTTAGCTTTCTTATAAAGGTTTAGTGATGGTGGAGCATGCAACATTTGTATGCTTCACTACATCTGTGAAAGGTAACATCACAAATGTGTGCCTTTTAGTGACAACATATCAAGTTGTAAGTTTTAATATTTGTAAAATGATTAGGTCGAGACCCAATGCGTGAAAGTAGTGAGCATTAAATCAACTCACAGGTAGTTGGCCAAGTTGTGCTCCTGTAGAGTGTGAATCTCAAAGCCATGAGGGACAGTATCAAAGTATTCACTTCCTATTCCACATATAAAACATTTGGTCTGCAGGAGGAGAGATGCAAGACATGTAATGATTTAAACAGGCTTGGGCAAACATGATGTTCTCTCAAGTACATTAGAAAAAAATAAAATAAAATCCAAACTTCAAGATTAGAGGCCTTTTAGTTCTCTGTGATTCAAGAGTTGCATTTAGTCTGCTAGCACAACAATATAACACCTTTTAAGTTGTTTTTCTTTTTACAAAGACACTCACAGGATGCCCACAAAAGGCAAAAGACTAAATAAGAGCAACTTAATGCTCCCATGATTACTCGCTAACAGGTTTTCATAAGACACAGAGGGAGGAGGATCTATTTTGAGGGTACTCAACAGTCCAATTTCTTTTGCCTATAATTACTATGTAGCCTTACAAAGGTTTTGTGCTTGTAAAATAACAGGAAAAAAAAAAAAAAAGAGTATTTGTGTTAATGCAATATGTATTTTAGAGGACTCCCATTTAGGGATACAAACTATGAGAGGATGAAAGTAGCAACTAAAACTGATTTATCATTGCAGACTGCAGCAGAGCAAATTGTGTCTAAAGAAAACAGTGCCACACATTTTCACAGCTGCTTTTCCCAGATGTTAAATGTCTGGGAAAAGCAGCTGTGAAATGGTGGCACTGTCTTAATTCTTTTTTAAGACACACACAGTGGCAAACTATAAAGAGACGTAAAAGCAAACATTCATAACAAAATGAAACAACAATACTACTATATACTAAGTAGAATACTGCTCATAATCACAGCCCCTGCTTGCTTCTGTGAAAACCTTTTGCCTGAATTCTTTCTCAATCTGTTTTACAGTCGACTGCACAACAGCTCTCTGTTATTTTTCATGCAACACATTTTTTCCATGTTAATGTACAATGACAGATACTGACTATTGCGTCTTTGCCACTCAAGTGGGAGTGACCATGACTATGCATTCAGTAATGTCACATGTGCGCCATTTATATTTAGAGGGTAGCTCACCACTGTTTGTCAGACCCTCTATGCTGCCTTGTTGCCTCAGTGGTCCAACCTTTGATTACCTGCCTGCCTCTCCTGGACCTGTGGACTTGTTTGCCTGTTTTGACTACATACCTGTTGCTGATTGTCAGCCTGCTAATACAGTCTCTTGTAACCTCACTTGTCCTACCTGCAGAGAGTGCTTTGGTAGGGTTTTGTTTACACCTATTGCAGCCTTTAGAGGCATACCACTAAGGGATATATGCACTGTGGCTACCTACTCAATAAAGCTACAGCCTTAGCCTCCAACAAAACACGTTACTGGCTACTCTGGTTCAGTAACTCTTGAGTGTTGCAATTTGTGGAATCATAATGAAGAAGCATCTTCATTTGTATTCTACTGCATTGAGCCTTCACTTTCTAAGCTCCAAAAAAGGTATCTCTCTCTAACAACACTTTTGTTTGCATGCAAGCAGTGTGACAAGAGTGAAACAAGCTTTAGAGACTGAAAGTTCTCAGCATGGTAGTATAGCACAGTATTATTCCATGTGTGCAAATTGCATTTGAATACCAGGGATTTTTCTTTTCTCTTGAAGATTGAATTTACTGTAATTATTATCCACTAATTATTCAGGAGGAAGAGATAATGATATTGTCTCATTAAGGCCAATCGTACGATCACTACCTGTGACACACGACAGTTGAATCTACTTAATCTTGTACACAAGCACTTACATTACAACTGACCTGAAGCTTACTTGGCTACTGACTATTTGTTATTCAAAAGTCTTTGTATCTAAATCTGATACACTGCATATTGTACAACCTCAAAAATGACTACATATCAGTAGCGTGCTTGTTTGTGTTCAAACGTGTGTGCATACAAGAGAGAGTTTCTCCGTGTGTGATAGAAAGTGTCAAATCTCACCTCCATATCCTCTTTCACCTGCTCCTGCTGGTCACGAAGTTCCCCAAAGGCATCAATTATCAAGCCTGAAAGAAAAGAACACAATTGTGTGTCTGTGTATCTGTTTGTGCACAGGTATGTATGTGCACGGCTGTGCCCGTCTCTTTATGACAGATGTCAGTGAAACGTAATCATTTATTCCTTTTTTCCAAACAAGGGGAATACAATGTATTTGTGGTAAAAACGTGAAAAACATGTAAATGCTGAGCTGTATTTGAAAAACAAATCTGATGTGTATAACTCACCCTGGATGATGGCTAGGAGGATGACAATGACGAAGAAGAAAAATGTGATGTCGAAGACGATGCGTTCCACCTCAAACTCATCTCCAGCAGGGTCATCGATCTCATCACCAATGCCCCCGCCTGCACGCACTCCCACATACATGTGGAACATGTAGCACTGACAGAAAATACATTTTCATTTATTGTATCATGTACTATGCTTTCCACATTATATGAGGATACTTTTCTAGTCATCAGCCAGCCATTTTCCCAGGCTGTCTGCTGTTTGACAAGTAGTATAAGGTGGTATAAGGTAAGGGGAGAAAATGTCAAGTGCCTAAGAGGAATTAGAGTATTGTTTCTCCAAACTCCAAGGATAACACTGTACATTAAAAATTCAAGCTGCAAGACAAAATGAAAATGTATTCCACTCATGTTCATACCTGTCTCCATGCTAGTTGCTTTTGGGAAGAAATTTAAAAGTTTCAAACAGGCAACATTTTTATACAATTTTATAGAATAGTAGGTTTTTAAATAAACATTCTTTGCCTCAGACCGTATTTGCCTGACTATACTGTGCTTCTACGTGCCAAGGATGATATTTTCCACAAGTACCTTAAACAAAAACAAAATAAAAATTGAAACTGTTCAGAAGGAGATTTAACAGTAAAAAGTGAGATTGTGCTTGTTTTCAGATACATATTTTTGCCATTTTGCATTGTATTTGTTTAAATCGTTGTTGTGGTGTTGTAATGATGGAAAGGGATTGCAAAACACTGCTGCTAAAGTGCTGCAAAATTCCAGCATAATCAATAACACAGTGAGTGTGACTGAGTATTTACAGTTTTTTTTCGATTGCTAAACGACAGTGAGCACAACTGGAGTCACATGTGCAAAACTCTAACTCCAGTCTGCACAGCAGCAGTTCATGTGGACCAAACTCTAGTTCGCTTTTCATTGCTTGAACACAGTTTTCAAAACTCTACACACTTATCCCATGACTTTAACCACAACATGCACAACACTGGATTTACAGCACTTTGTTCAAATGCTAACACACTGCTGTCAAAACTGTTAACCACACATTCAGAACAGAATGGATTTCAGTCTGGTGCCTATCAAACACTGCTGATTGGAATTTTAGCTGAAAGCCTAAGCAGGTGTCTTGTTTTAGACTAGTTAGTGAACATATATGGTATTTATACAGAGAAAGCTTAGAAAGCCTTTTTTTGTGTACAAACACCAAATAAGAATGAAACAATTATACACTGTACCGTTTGAGAGAAACAGGTAAAAGAACAAAGATACCAATATGTCCAGGTAAGATGTCTGAGGTTATGTACACAGCTTTAAAAAAAAAGTGAAAAACTCTATATCTTTACAATAGTAAAACTGCGTTCATACGGTTTTTCAGAAAGTAATGGAGTTGAAAGCAATAGAAACACCACATTCAATAGTATTTAGAGATGATGCAGACATCCAATGTGATGAAGAAAACTTGCCACATGATGCTGGAGAGAGGCAGGATTAGTCACACTATTCTTTGGTACTGTTACGTATGTACCTTTAGTTTTTTTCCCCCAGTAATTCCATAAATTACCAGAGACAAAATACTATATTGAAGAAAACTGCTGATTTTCATTCCTTCTTGTTTACCTTACGTAAAAATTGGTATATTATACAATCTATATCTTTTCCTTAAATAAACTATTCAGTAGTGTCAAGTCACTCAAATTGTTCAAACTGTCAAGATGAGAAAGTTAGTATTTTCTGTCTTGGTGTTTGATGCTAGTGTTTTTACCATCAGTGTGTTCTGAGTGACAGTATGTGTTATCTCAGTGAGGCTTGTGCATACTGTTTGGCTGTACTACGCCTGTTTTGAGACGTGTGCTGAGAGTTGTGTTGCTTTGAATGAGTTTTGCAGGTGATGTGAACTGTTTAGCTCAGGTGACTGTTGGTAATGCAGACTGTGGTTTGAGTTTTGCACATGTGACTCCAGTTGTGCCCACTGTCGTTTAGCAATCAAAAAAAACTGTAATGTAATATCCCCTGCCTCCTATAATATTAGGGTTTTATTAAAATGCTATCACTGTCCATACGCCTGCTTATGTGAGTGACAGTGGAGTCCACATTAGAATAGAGCAGGCAGTGAGGTGTTAATGTTGTGAATAGCCAAACAAAGAGCTATGCTGAGGCTTGAGGGACTGTTTTCTATCCATGTGTCCATCATTTTATGGAAAAATAGTGGAAGCATTAAGAAAAGAGGCTGTTCTAACTTGGGATCACTGGCAGGGATCTAACCCTCTCAATCTGAGGTAGACAATGAAGTGTGTTGCTGTGTTTGTGTTAGAAAGATAAACATAGAGAGGAAAGATAGATATGTGGAGAAAGACTGCTGTGTGTGTGTGTGTGTGTGTGTGTGTGTATTGCACATTAAACTCACAGTAAGCATGTCATTGCACTTCATGTCTCTGGTGTCCTTGTCGTCACTCTTGTTGTAAAACTTCCTGAAGAAGTTGAAGGCCACAACAGTGTAGAGATACACCACAACCGCCAACAGGCCCACCGTAAGGACCAACTGACAGACACACACATTATTACAAAGGGAAAGACAGAGGCAGATGGGCGTTAATTCACTTTTTCATCTTAGAAAAGCCCCAATATAATGTGACAGCTTGAAAGCAAACATCACATGCATACATACTGCACATATGAGCACACATTAACACAGATGGATAGAGAATTAAACACACACACACACACACACACACACACACACACACATATACACACCTGTTTCCCATTGTGTGTGACAGAGGAAAGAATTGTACGAAGTGTCTTAAAGCCCATGGCTATGTCCAAAAGGTGGGCAGCAAAGAAGAAGTTGTTATAATGACCCAGAATCGACATGGCCATGTACCAGGCCAGGTACAAAAAGGACTGTGAGCACAAACACACAAAAGTACATACACACATAAAAACAGGCAATATAGATTATAGATAGAGAGACAAATGTGTATTTTAGATAAGGCAGAATCACAGGATATTACCACCGTCACTTCTGTGCAATTGTATCAAACTAAATCTTAGCACAGTAGAACAAGAGATTAAACAAATGAGCAATAAGTCATAAAATATCATATGTTTAACACACACTGCTCTGTCATAGTACATTATCTGTTAACATAAAGTGCAGGAAGTGACACCTTTATCTTGGCATCGTAGGAACAAGAGGGCACACACAAACAAACTAAGCAGATGCCATAAAATATTAGACGCAACTGAACTTACATTGTCAGTGCACACAACTCCTAGTTTCCAGACCTGGTACTTCATGTCAATGCAGTTGAATCTGAAATAAATAGCATCATCACATAGATACATGATTGCAAGAACCTGGAAAATAAGACAAAATGTCCATTGCTAAATTCAGACCCTTCTAAAAGAGCCTGTGTGTTATGTGGCTTCATTTCAGAATGTCCTGTTCCTCCTCAAAGACAACATAATGTTCTAGGACCTTCTTATGTCTGGCATCCCCTGTTATGTAACACACACATACACACATACTCAAAAACACATACACAGTATTATTGAAATGGCTATTTAAAATGGCGAAGACTATTAGTAAGGACAGCAGCAATCCAAACAAAAAAATTTCTTTATGACAATATAATTTACTATTCAGATATGCATTCACATTACACAAGAGGGACGAATAGTCGACAGATTTCTTTTCCCCTACCTAAATCTGACTCTATGAAGAGGACCGTGTTTTATAGGTCAATTGTGTTTTGGAACAATCTTCCAGTTGGGGTTTGTGAAATCAAGGGAAAAACTGGTTTTAAAAAAAGACTAAGACTGTATTTGTTTTCAACATCATAATATCGTCTGGATTGGTTGAGCAAGGTTGTATCATGTGCTATGTTGTTTTGCATTATTTTATTATTACTCTAATCAGTACTTTTTGTATTGTTACTTTTTCTTGTTCTTTTATGTGTATTTATATATGATATTTCTGTGAGTAATTGTGATTGTAATTACTCACATACACGTTTTGTATGTATTGTTTGGACCCCAGGAAGAAGGATGTCACATTGCTATCATCATTGCAGGCTGTTATGTGTACTGCATACTCTTTTACCTGTCAAAGGCCAGAATAATTTTTTATTTATAACAATTATGTAAAACTTGATATGAAAAGATTTAAAGTCCTTTAATGTGTTACATATGACAAATGACAAACAGAAATAAGAAATAAACTGTTTAAAATGCTATTCTATTAAACAATCCCCATTTTTTGTGAAACTGAAATTGCATACAATGCAATATAAAAGGCAGATTAGATAGCTGCAGTTTCCCACAGATCTCTTTAAGAATGCAAGACGACAAGGACTTTTTCTACTCACAGAGCACTCCAGGCAGTCTCTCTTTTAAGCCTCCTCCTTTCTTTTCTCTCAGAGCTGAAGTCTAATGCGGCTTGGTCCAGACCTAGGAGTTCACTTATCTTCTCACAGCCATAAAAGTCACCATACTTATCCATCACCTGACAGGGCAAAAAGACAGGTTTACATAAAACAGTTGTCTCTTCTGTGCCTTTTCAGCTAAATAAAGAATGACAGGAGAAAGCAAGAGGTAAGCTGAATTCTTCTGCACAGTAAGTGCCATAATAAGATGGCAGCTTAGTTCTGCTGACAAGATGATGGTGCTGCTTATGATAGCTACTGAACAAAAAAAGTAAGGCTTTTTTTTTTAAACTCGTGTTGCAGATATATGATTTGTAGGGACATAGTGGTTATGCCCTCCACAGTGGCACATTGGTTGTGTAAATGACTGATGGTAACTTTGTTCTGTGTTATTTTGAATGGGTCAATTTTTTACTCTTTACCTTCCTGCTAAAATGTGTATGCATAGTGAACCTTGGCTAGTAAATATTTACTTCATTCCTATGACAGATGCAAAGTTCATCCTTGTTGTGATGTTGTGGCTCTAAGAAACTTTATGTCACTTTACCAACCAAAGTCTAGTTTTATTACAGAGACACTTTGTTATTATATCTACACCCTCCAAAAAAAAGTGGATTAGCGGAAGCACTTTTTATTATCTATTTTACTGCAGGCTAATGCAGTATTAAACGCAATGTGACAGTGCTAGACGTACTGTATATAGACCAAGTGGCCACTCCAGTGGCAAAAAGCTGAAGCCCATGCTGAAGTGTCACCAATGCCTGCTAGATGCTGGCTCCAAAAAGAATTTAATTAAATTAAATAATATAATTTGGGTAGTAGAGATGGAATATGCTTCTTTGCAGCCATTTGATGACTTTAGGATTTTTATAATCTGAACAAGTTAAACCAGGTACAGTGCTCTAGTTCAATTTAACAGACCTATTATTTTTCTACAGTATATTATCTACAATGTAGTTGAAAATTCTCCAAGTGAACTAAATGTTCCTAAAAAAAGATTGACCAAAAATGAGTTTGTTAAAGCAAAGAATAATATTCATAATACAAGAGGCAATCCAAATGAGAAAGCTAAGTGTTGCCCCGTCTCTGGAGACAATAAAATCGTTTTGGTTAGCGACAGGGGAATAATTACACCTGCCATTAAATGGCTCAATACATTGCAGTTAGTTTCTTAATGAACTGTCACTGAGTGAAATATGCGCACAATTACATACATTCATAAGCACATTAAGAATAGAATGTTTAATATTTTTACTGTGCAAAATCAAAACTGCAGTCCCCTGAAGACCTTACCTTCTTCTTCACAAATTTATCCCAATAATTACTTGGAAATGATCTGAAAAGACAAGTTTCAACAAATATTTTAAAATTTAAATTAAAAACATATTTACCATTGAAACATCACTGTAAACCATTTCTGTGCTGTAGAACTTGTAACATTATTATAAAATAGTACAAACAGCAAGTTTCTCAAACTTAAAGTACAAAACATGTTTAATGTTAATATGACATCAGCCTAGCTGATTTATGTATCTGTGAACATACGGTGCGTTAATGACCAGTCGGTCCCATTGCCCTTTGATGTCCTCCTCAGCGGGCTGCTCTGTGACATACAGCCCGTCAAACTCCAGCCTTCTTGCCACTTCCTTCTCACGTTTAAAGATCACCAATGGTAACTGCCAATAAAAAGCACTACAGTGATTACTTGAGTCCGGTGTTGAGTTGGCAAAATTTCAAATCTCAAACAAATTTGGATTAGCTGTATGGGTCAAAGCCTATCTTTGTTAGCAATGTGCTTAATTGTCATTTCTTCTGTGGTTTAAAAATATATTCTAGGTCTATATGATGGAGAGATGCTGATTCAAAATAGTGAAAGGGGTTCAAAAATATGTGCTCGAGCCAGTCTACCTTGAGGCAGTAGTACCCGATAATACAACAGAAGGAGATGATTGTGTGAGCTACAGCCAGGAATCGGAGCGACGGCTCCATGTATCCACTGCTCTCCTCCAGCACAAAATAATCTCTGCCCTGTTTGTCGTCGTCAGCAGCAGAGTCCAGATCCTCACTGTTACCAGACGTGACCACTACTTCCTCTTCTTGTGATGCAGGCAAGGATGCTACCTGGGTAGACCGTAAGAGAGAGTGACTTCACCAAAGACAGACAAGCATACTTTTTTTGACAAAATATGAGAAACAGTTTATTAATTGCAATACAATTCGAAAGCACCAAACTAAAGCATACAATAGACCATAGAGTAAGATAAATGTATCGAAGTTAAAGTGCAATATTTCCCTCTGAAATTTCTGAAGTTGAAGTACTTGAGTACATGCACTTAATTACTTTCCAAATTTAATACCACTGCAAATGTAATTTAGAATTTCTCTCACAAGCAAACTCTCACCTTGTAGAAGAGGAGGATGAAGTTGATTGCAAAAGCAACAAACAGAGCCAGTAAGCGCATATTATAAAAATTCCTTGCAAAGTAATTCTGGAAAAAAGGGGGAAAAACATTCAGATGTTTTGTACATAATTTATGCCTGTGCATGCAAATTGACGTACTTGTAAGCGTGCATCTGTGTTGGTATGTGTATGTATTTGTATATTACCAGCAGGCTCTTGTTATGAGTGCTTATCATCTCCCAGAAGGCAGAGTTTTGGCTCTCTGGTTCCTCTGACTTATTAGAGCATGTCTTGGCTTTCCATTCTGCCTCTGCTTTCTCTTTTGTAATTTTCTTCTCAGATTCCTTCCCTCTACAATACAAACAGTCCAAACACAAACAAAGGGAAGGTCAAAGATCTGAGGTGATGAAACTAACCTTGTACTTCTTAATAACTTCAAGTTTTTTAATGAAGTGTGACATCAACATCACTGTGCTTAATTTTACAATGTAGTTGTTATTGGTTTTAGACACACCATGCACTACTACCTAGTGCATTGTAATCTAATGCAATGCTTATGTATTGCATTACATTAGTAAGTATTTTTTTTCTACATTAACCGACTAGGCATCTAATACTTAAGTTGTTATGAGAAGTTAAATAATCCCTCTGAGGATTCAATGGGGACTCACTTTGCGTCCTTTAATTCAGGCATTGTCTCATCTTCTGTTTTTCCCTCTGTGGCGGTGGTGGCCTTAAGTTGCTGTCAGCAAAATTCATGTGGAAATCAAACATGTATATAAATCAGTAAAAGTATCAAAGCAATATAAAAATTAAGAAAATGATGCTGAACAAAACTTTGGACATTGTCTCATATCCAAAGATACAAATGAATCCATACCGTCTCCTGATGCTTCTCAGATAAATCAGCGATGGAAATTGTTTTGGAGGTCAGGTCAGTCAGACTAGCGGCAAGGTCTTGTGTTATAACTCGGTATTGACCTTCCTCCTTCTTCACCTTGAGGCCGAATATGTCTGACAGTACGTCCACCTCCCTGGAGGAGGTCCCAACTGCCACATGCCCAAACTCCATCAATTCTCTTTGGGAAGAGAAACTGGCAGAGAACTTCCTCAGCCGATCCACACCACTTGGCACCTCCATGACCTCATCAAGAGTTGGCTCAAGGATACCACTGAGCAAGTCCGATATACTCATCATTTTGGCTCCCTCTATGAGCCCACCACTAACAAAGACTATGTAAAGCACGTATAAGATGCTGCGAATAACAACACAAATACACCGGACCTGAGCCTTAAAAATGAATGCGAGGAAGAACACGGCCGACATGAGGATATCCTTCAGGGTCATCTTCATCAATGCCTTAAGGTTTTTGACAGAAAGTAGAGATATCAGCAATAACAACCAATGATACATGAAAAACATTCCTTTGTTGTTCAGAGCTTCTTCTTCACACTGTCTCTTTTCCTCTCCCCCTTTGTCAGCATACCTCTCTCCAGTGGCAGAGCCAGATATCTTGGCTGCTAGTTGCATCTCGAAGATGGTATCCTCACAGAAATTGACAAACATCTCCATTTTCTCCTTTTCTCCACCCTCATTGACCACATCAAAAACAAACTGCCTCTTGGACTCTTTGACCTGAGGCTTCTCCCATTGTGTGCGGCTGGATTCACTGATCTCAAAATAGACACGTTCAATGCGCTTCCCACTGCCAAGGATCTCAATACGTCCTAGGTAGGGCTGGAAGTAAGTCAAGACACACTCTGCCAGTTCCAAGAATGTCCTAAGT